>NW_016806626.1:396092-422860 GCF_001698545.2 Rhinopithecus bieti
ATCATTTCGGAGTCAGTCTCAGGTCACTCTTTGGCTTCCATTCATACACAATAAGTACTGCAGAGTTAATATAAGCATTTCTTCACAAAGAACTAGGGAAATAGCCATACTGTGTAACTTAAAAAATTTTTTAACATTAGAGATAGGTTATATACAAAGAAAATATATTCTCAATTATATATTGTTGAAAATAGCAATGCATACTTCAATGATTTAATAACCTATGGCACATATACATTTTATATTTTAAGAGATGATGCATCCAAGGGGAAAATCAGTTTTCTCTTGAAGAGATTATTTTACATTTGATGTAAAAGTTTAGAAAGTATTGGCACAAAATAAGACATTTCAGCTTTCACATAAGTTTTCTGGCTATGATAGATTTCTGGGTCACTTAAGTTCCTGCTTTGCTAATTAGCCAGAGAGTATGAAATAAAGACTCACAGGGATGAAAGCACAGAGAAAATAATGAATGCATTTCCTTAATTTTATAGATTGTTAAATGAAGCTCAGATTTTTCCAGGTTCATAAATTTTATTAAACTGCAAATCAATATCCATCCCAGACACCTCACTAGTCTTCCATCTCTATAGGATTACTGCTCAGACAGCTGACTCCTGAAACACTAGTCAGGCATTTGAAATTTGACAGGTGTAAAATTAAATTTACTTGTATTTTTCACAGTTAACTGTGGCTATCTTTTGTTCTTACTCAATTAAATTATTATTAAGTATTAAGTAGTATGAATGTTGGCATCAGCAGGAAAAAGTAGCACACTCAAAATGTAGTGATTTAGGGGACTTTAATGCAAGGGCAGTTTCAAAGTATGAGGGCAAGTTCAAAGAAACCAACAAGGCATATGGAAGCACCCTGAGCTGAGCAACAGCAGGAGATAGGAATATTACTTGGCTTGAGGCAGTGGGAAGGAACACGTACTGAAATTTACAGCGGGCTGAAGCTGGTGCTGTCGCTACAACTACAGTAGAGTACTGCTCCACAAGGGCTTTACAATTTGGTAGAGAAACTCAGCAAGGGCTGATTTACGGCCAGTCAGGGAGACAACCATGGAACTAAATAACTCAACTTCTTTCTGCTCTACCATATTCTCCCCTGATGATAGCTTCCATTACCCAGACTCAATAGGATGCTAAGGAAAAAAAATATATATATGTGATTCATAAAGACAGAAAAGGTTGGTCTTCTGGTGCCAAAGCAGGGTGGGGAAGAATAAATGGGAAACCTGGAAAGGTAAACAGAGTATATGTAGCACACTTGTACAGTGTTTCAAGAAAGAAACAGAAGAATCTTTCAAAATCTCTCCCCTTTCACTCCATCCAAGTTCATGGTACATTTTGGTTCATCTAAAACTCCAGTGGAACTCTGCCTCTCCGTGGATTGGTTTAATGGATTGAAGCAACCACTGGTGATAAATGCCAGCTCTCAGCACTTCTAATAATGAGGTAAAAAAAAATCACAAGTGATTTAGATTCTCCATTATTCATTATTCACTATTTCAAGGTGCTTTATTATGAAACCCAGGACATTCTTAGCATAACAAATCCAGAGTTAGGAGTCTGTGAGTACAGATGTGGGTGTGCCTTTGTGGAACACACTCTGAGATTCTGTGTGGTAAAACTCTCCTTCATGTGTGTAACTTTAAAAATAGCTACACCATATCTGAGGCCCCTCCACCACAGTATGAATAATTTTGTGACAATGATCCAAACTCAACAATTAAAAAAACTGAAACGTAATAAGCTTAAAATGTGTATTGGTTCTGGGGAAGAAGCTGAAGTGGCTTGTGGAAGAAGAACCATGATGCAAATCCATTCTGCATGCATCAGCCTGCAATTTCCTTAAGTACTCCTGGACAGTGAAGAGAATGTACCTGAAGATAATTACTGAGCTGGAGAAAGAATAAGGCTGTTCACCCAACCTTCTCTTCCCTAGAGGGTAGTTAGAGCTACACCCTATGGGGCAGAGAGGAAAGGGTGTACCACCTGTGTTACACCTGTGTAAAATAAAGTTGTTTTTTTTTAAATTAGACTCTTCACCATCTATTGAAAGACAGTTCATCTTTTAAAGTTACATGGAAGGTCTGGAATAACTAAATGGTACCAAGAAAGGAATATATATTTAGATTCAAAATGGTCATGTAAATGAAGGATTTTGCATCTGGAGAATGAACAAATTTTTGTGTAATCAAAGTATTTTTTACTTTGAAGAACTAAAGACACATTTGGTATAAATGAAGTACCAATTTCAGAAGATATTTGCATACTTCTATGAATATAATTTTGACTTTGCATTTCTACTTCTTATTTTGGAGTCCAAACTTTACAATATAGTAGGCATGGGTTTTTACAGTGTGGTTAAGTTTCAAAGGAAGTTAAACAGCAACATAACAGTAACCCTTAGAAATAGAGGGAAAAATACATGAATGCTAGAAACATTGGCCTAGAAAACCAAACTTTTAGCATGATTTGTATCTGTTGAACGCTTAACTCAATGCCTATAATAATTATGTTTAGATTAATGGTGCATGAATGAATGAATGAGTAAATCTGACTCCGTTAAAGTATCTTCTTTTCATAAGACTACAAAAACTTAAACTGAGAGTCCCTGTCTCTGGTAAGAATTTGTCAGAATCAAGATATGGAGTGACTAAATACCCCCATATGAATCAATAAAGATTTCTTTCAGTTGTAGAAATAGAAATTCAGCTTCAGGAACTTAAACCAAACAAAGATGTGAGGCATTTGTTTTAATAAGGCAGAATTATAGAGCTGTCTATTTCTAAAAAAGGGAACATCACCATTCTCTGAAGTGGTTTTTGCTCCAGCTTCGGTGAGGATTATTGCTGGAGTTTGTTCTTCTAGCCCATTTCATCCCCTCTCATTCACTCTGCTCACAGAAAGCTGGCATCTACATTTTCCAGTGGGTAGTCAAGGCAATGAAATTCTCTTAGTGCTGGCCAAATCTCTCTTGCTCTCTTAGACTTTCCTATTCAAGGCAGAACAAGCACTTGTGGTATTGTTTGTCGATTTTCATTTCTTCTAACCCATTCTCCACAAGGCAGTTAGAAGGATCCTTTTAAAGCAGAAATGTTGTTGCGTTAAATCTCTGTTTAAAACCCTTTAGGGGCCCAGGGACCTTAAAACCCTTTAAATGCCTCTGAAGACAGCTCAAATGTCCTGATTTATCCTCCAAGGCTTTTGGTGATCTGTTATTTATGTTGCTCAGGAGCAACATAAATTATAATTTATGCTATTTATGTTGCTCAGAAGATCACAATTATAATTTAAGGGTGGGAAAATTACCCACTGTACTGGACTACCCCTGTAATGAAATCTTCACACTCACTAAGTCTTGGTAATACCGCTTCTGTGTCATTCTGACATAAAAACATCTCCAGAAACCCCCAAATGTTCCTGAGAAGGCTGGAGAACCTGTTCAGTTAGGACTATTTCTCACTGAAATACTGAACTTCAAATACAGTGAATTACTCACAGTTCACTTAACAAACAGCAATAATCATTTTCTCTTACCTCTGATCCTTCTACATGCTCCTCACTCTTTTCTTCTGGAACAGTTCTTCATCTCCATAGACCTGACTAATTACAGGAAGATCAACAAATATCATCTTAGGTATCTTCTCTGTGCCCCCTCCAAATATAGGTAATGACTCCTTCTGAGTTGCTGTAGAGACACCTTATACTCACCCTGGATGTGATAATTTAACAAAATACCATGATCTAATTACTGGTTTGTTTCACTTGCCACATTTAAAGCCATTTGAAAGCAAAAATATTGTCCTATTCAGAATTGTGTTCTCAGTTTCCATCCTCTGATGTACTTACCAGGTAATGACTCATACTAGGTGCTTAAATATAAATGAAGTGATGACGGTGGCACTAAACTTGGAACCTGATGAACTGAGTTTGAATCTGTACTTCAATACTGCTTGTGTAATCTTGGACAAATCTCTGATAAACTCAGAGCATCCTCTGGTTCTCCTTATCCTGCAGGATTTCAGTAAGGATTAAATGAGTTAATGTATGTAAAATCTCTTTAAACACTGATTTACACTTAAAATCATTTCCAATTCAAACTATAATTTTCTAAATGTTAGTAGAAATGCCATTGAGCCATAAGTTGCATTTTCCTAAATGGCTTACAAACTTTCTGGACTGTGCAACTTGTTAGAGAATTTAAATGGCTGTCCAACTAGGTGTATATTTCAAAACAATTACTCAATTCAACTATTTAATCAGCCTGTACTTGTGTGAAGGTTGTTTTAATTCATATTAAACTAGCTACTCACGAATAATTTCACAATTATTTCCCTTTAAAATTGTATTCTCTCTAAGTCCTCTAAAATTTTGTCATAAATTAGATGAAACATAGCTAAATTATGAAAAACACAATAGCTTATGGACAGCTATATGCTAACAAAGGTTTTAGGGCAATGCTCTTTTTCTTTTTCAGAGCAAATTTCACTATAATTTTCTCTTAATATAATTGATAACAGCTATATAGATATCTGGCATTCTAAAGATGCAGATATGTCTTTTGCTATCTAAAGTAAAATTAAAAACTGCCAGTAGTCTTTTATGTTCATTGGTAGCTGGAAGGAAAATTAAAAAAAAAAAAAGCTAGTAATAACTTGCTGATATGTTCAATTTGAAAGACTATAGACCTGAGGTGCGCATATGAGGAAGGAATAACACAAAGTACTGTGACAAATGCAGAAGAGAAACTATCCACACAATGAATGTGGGATGCTTTAACAGCTCTGTAGCACATAAGTTACCCATCACAATTAATGCTAAGAGAGTTAATTTTATTAGCATCAATACTAAATTTATAAGCAAATAGGAACCAAGCCCTGTATTACTCACTGCATTATTATTTATCAATTTATCAGTGGATATTTGATTAGAAAGATGTAAATATGTGCAAAATTCCTTTGACCAAGCCATGTGTAGCTCAAAGAAAAGGTGCTAAGCTTTGACCTATTAATAGGCTAAAGAGTCATACTAAGTAATTGACTACTAGGCACACTAATCTAGTCACTAGGACAGTGTCAACTCATTTTCATATAATATCGACAATTAGAACCGTAACAAACAGTCTAATTGTATAATTACTTTAAAATCTGCCTCTGGCCTCTGAATAATATCAAGAATTTATGATTATAGGAACTGGAAGCCTGTCAAAGAAACAGAAATTAAACATTTTATTTCCAAGTCTACTCCTCAATGAAAGTTGAATCTCTAAGAATTTTGGCTTGTGTACCTAACACGCCAACCTATTCAAGGATAATTGACTTTAACATTTAGGAATTACATGATAAAAATACTACATGAGGTCAAGAGCTATGTATAAGAAGAGGATGGGGAGCCCCAAGAACAAAACTGGAGGCCATGCTGAATTTTGGAAATCAGAGTAGGAGAATGAGTAGTCAGGGTCAGAAATACAGAGTGTGTAATATCATGTAAAGCAAAGAAACATACCAGAGGTAGATGGTAATCAATAATGACTATCTATAGAGACTTTAACTGGTATAAGATGTGAATTTGACTATCTTGCTAGAGTTGGATATTTTTTAAACATTTATAAAGTCATATCTTAACAAAATTATCAAGAAATAAAGAAAATTTCAAAATGTAGTTATTAGTAGATAATTCAGCCAAAGAAGCTAGTAGGTGTTCACAATAGTTATTAATATTTAAAAGTGTTGAGTGCTTAATTTTAAATTTAAGCTGAAAGGAATATGTTTTCCTTTAACCCTTTTTTTTTTTCAATTACATCCAAGCTTATTTAAAAATTAGCTGACACGTTGTTTTCTTTTTTTCTACCCACTCATTCTGGTACTCACCCCATCTCGTTTACATATCACAAACCTGCCTAAACTACTCTTATTTCAGCAATAATCTTCTAGTCAGCAAAAATAGCTGCAAACAAACAAGTTTAAAGTAATGTTAAGAGTAATCAGACATATTTGAATAGTGGTTTTTCTCAGTAGTCAAATATTTATTTGCTAACTTTCCATTCTTCTAAATAATATATGTACTTTAAATATTTTATTTAATATTTAGTATTATATAGAAATAAATTAAGACAATATGCAACCTCTAGAATACTTTAACAGATGATCAGTTCTGTGCCTTGTTAATTGTACTATATTGAATTAATTTACATAAAATACATAGAAACTTTCACTTCTGTTGGATTTCTAATGTAAACCCTATACTTTCATTCAATTATTTTATAAAGAAATAGTATCTTTCATTGAATGTAATGTACTACCTCTTACTTTGATATGAATTTTCCTTTTAAAAGACAATTCATTGCCCTCAAAAAATTATAAAATTGGTAACAAAGAGAAAGAAAACCAAACAATGTATCAGATTTTAAAACGTTCTCTTAATTTTAAAATGTCACTTTTACAACTTTCCTCCCCCAATAAATAATTAAAGATAAATCTGGCTTTTATATTAAACACCTTAGTTCTAAGTAGATGAAAAACATTGCATCAGATGGCAAAGAATGCTGCCAGTTTCGGAGATTGCGCAATGCAAAAATAAAAACGTATGACTATCACTGCATAAATTTTAATGACTTCTACCTATTTGAAGGAAGGATTTTCTTCAGTAATAATAGAGTCCCATTTAGCTGTGGCACATATTCTAATTGATATCAGTAGCCGAGTTACATGTATGTTAATAGGCACTGAGAATATAGATTTGCCCGGGTTGAATGGTGAGGATTAAGGTTTATTCAGTTTGATTATAGGAGCAACTTTGGTCATCTTGAATCTCGAAAAGAATATCTCGCATATGGTTTGAGCATAGTAGGAATCAATGTATTTATTGGATTGTTGATTTCATCTTCTTAGTTCCCATGTGAGTAAACTGAAATGAGGTGTATGTTGTTAAAATTTAGACAAATGGGAAGTAGGCTTCTTGAGAAGAGTCTATTGAGAGAGAGAAGAAGTAATTTGGTTTAAGTTAGCCTCTAGTAACTTTATTCAAATATGGCCAATCTTTTCACAAGAGCTAAAGTGGAATATCAAAGGCAGGAACATATGTCCAAGGAAGGTTATAGCTCAGCTGAAAAAGCTAAAACCACCAATCACTCTTATCAGAAAAGTCCCTACATAGATGAGGCTGAATTCAGCCTGAAGACTTGTTATTGTTTGTACTGTATGGTGTCTTAAAAGTGAACTTGAATACCATTAGTCACGAGCTATGCTTTCTACCCACTATTCCCAATTATTTTGAACTAGATCTGCTTTACTTTTATTGTTTTTTGACTGACCTCCAAGGCATTTGAGTGTGAGATGCTTGCCTAGGCAAACAAACAAATAAAAATGCAACCAAACAAACTTGTCCATGGTAGTCTTTCAGTTTTACCCAGAAAAAGATCGCAGATAACAATTCAAGTAAAAATATTATATTTGGGAAGACATTATAGTAAAGTCTACTAAGGAAATAAGAAAGAAATACAAGAGAAAAAGACAGATAATACAAGTTGTGTTGTTATGCTAGTTACTAATATAGGTAACTTGACCTCAATTCTCTGGGGAGCTTTGCAAGTAGATGTAGAACAAGGACATCCAAACCTAAGGATAAAAGAGGTGGTATATATTTTTTCACCAACTCTAGTCAACAACTGTTGAAGGCTAATAGGGCAAGGCTGGGAGGAATTAATTTTCAGAAACTTCAGGCCAGACATGTATGCTAGATTTTAACAGTTAGAAATGCACCTCAGTGGTAAACTTTGAGAAATATGGCCTGGCCAGTCAGCATCTATGAGAGCTTGTGTTTGTTTAAAGTGCTGTGAGAGGGTTGTAAGTTATCTCAATAGTTCATACCATAAGAACTTCGCACATCAAAAACCAAGGGGATGAGAACACAGTAGGCAGATCTTACTGATTAGGAACTTAGAACACCAGCGCCAGGAGAGGAACCAATGGAAGGAATAGGTTCATCACTGGTTTGAAAAATAGTTCCAACAAAATCCACTGGTATGCAAAATGTCCAGGTAGACAACCTACTAGAGAATATTCACTGAGGGACATTCTAGAAACTTAAGTTATTGCAGTGTTTCAGTTACAACACACTAAAGCGATCCAAAAAAATAGAGTCATGTGGTTGTAGAGATTTTCTTGTACTCTACATTTTTTCTTGATTTCTTATGTCTATAAATTTGTGAGAATACTGCTGTACTTTTAATGAATATTAACCAGATAAGTGTGCAGATGTAGAAAAATCCAATATCCTATGAAGATGTAAAATTAGAACAAAATCGAAGAAGATTAAGAATAGGTAAAAACTATTGAAATTTTGGCTTTTCCTTCCCACTCTCTGAATCCAGCCCCTGCACTCAGCTAAGTAATGGACATCTCAAGACAGACTAGCTTTGAATTTAAAGTGACTTATATTTATATCCTGAGTTTCTTATTTCTACCACTCTAATTAATAGCTTTAGCATAACTGCTATTTTCCATGAACTTTTTTATAGAAATACAAATTACAGATGGTGGTGTCTTAGAAAATTCAAAGCACATTGCTTAATTTATTGATGATTTGTAGTAAATTATACCATGTCAATAAGCAAATTAAAGCCTTAATAAAGACAAAATATCAACACAAGCCTATCCTCCTTCAGATTTTGTTATGTAAATTGCTATAAAATGTGAGAATACTATTAATAATAAGGAAATAGAGTATATTGCAAAATTAGGCTTATAAAATCTCAAAAGTTTTCTTAGGACCAGGTTTAATTCAGCATTTAACTGATGTAAACCATATATTCAATACATGTTTTAAGATATGAAGAATAAATGTTCTTTATTTTATTTTCATATGTCTTGGAGCAAAATGAGACACAGAGACTTATAAAAGCATATCAAATATAATAATGATATATCACCAGATTGAATGAGATAATTAAATTATAATGATCGCCAAGTAAAAGCCATTATGTATTTTATATAGAAAAGTTACTTTGTACTCTAAAGAGATATTTTTGGCCTGTTGGACTTATAATTTGTCTCTGTGAGATAAAGCTTACATTGTTGAGTTAATTCAATCCTGTGTCTAGTGTTCAATCATTCAGTTAGTGACATTTAGTCTCATGAATGTTTCACAGTTTAGATTAGGAATTTTAAACATAAAATTTCATAAAAAGTGAATACATACACAAATACCACACTCTCTTGATTATTTCAGTTTTAAAATGGCTTAAAATAAGATAACACTAATCCTCTAGTGTTGTCTAGAGTAGTCAAAGCAAACAAGTTGCCACTAATAACTGCGTTGGCTATTCTAGGTCTTTCAGATTTTCATTAATAGTTTTAGAATTAGCTTGTCAATTTCCATAAAATTCCTTTGTGAGAACTGTGATTAGAACACATGAATGAATTTATAGATTCATTTAGTGAATATCAATATTTTAACAATATTTAATCTTCCAACACATCAACATAGGCTATCTCTCAATTTATTTAGTTTTTCTTTAATTTTTTTCAGCATTCATGATAGACAAATAGTTAAGATAGAATGACCATTAAAGATAACAGAATAGAAAGTCCAGAAGTAGACCCACGCATATCTAGACAACAGATTTTTGACAAAGGTATGAAGGCACTTCATTGAACAAATATACCCTTTTAAATATCTTGCTGGAAAATTAATTGCCTATCCATATGCAAAAAGTAAAACTTAATTTCATACTTCTCACCATACACAAAAATTTATTTCAAATGGATCATAGAACTAAATGTCAAACTGAAACAATAAAACTTCTAGAGGAAATACGGGAAAGAACTTCTATAACCTTGAGTTAGACAAAGATTTCATAAATACATTGCCAGAAGCATGATTTACAAAGACCAAATTTATAAACTAGACTTCTTTAATATTAAAATTTTTGACTTACAAAAGACAATGTTGAGAGACTGAAAAGTCACGGAATGGGAGACTATTTCGAAGGATATATCTGATAAAGGACTTGTGAAATATATAGATATAAAGGACTTTCAAACTTCAATATTAAGAGAAAACCTCAATTTAAAAGGTAGGCAAAGGGTTGAACACTTTAGAAAAAGATATGAATAGAAAATAGGTGGATGAAAAGACGCTTGATATCATTAGTCATTAAGAAAATTGCAAATTAAACCACAGAGAGAAAGTACTATAAACTTAGACTGCCTAAGATTTGAAAAGATTGACCATTTTAAGTGTTGGAAAGAATTGAAGTGTTGAAGCAACTGGACCATCATATACTGTTAGTGTGGATGTAAAAATCACACAACTTTGGAGAATAATTTGACAGTTTAAAAAATGTAAACAAATAATTACCACTCCTAAATATTTACTAGAGGGCATTGAAAGCGTATTCATATAGAGAGACTTGTATGTAAGCATTCATAGTAGCTCTTCTTATAATAGCCCTGAACCAAAACAACCAAAATATGCATTAACAGATGAATGAATAAAGAATTTGTGATATTTCCATGCAATGGAATTTGACTCCTCAGTAAAATATAATAGATTCTTGTTTTATGCAATAGCATAAATAAATCTCAAAATAATTGTATTCAGTAAAAGAAGACGGATCAAAAGAGCATGTACTCGATAATGTCATATAAAAATTCTAGAAAAGGCAAATTGATCTTTAGACAAACAGCTGATAAGTGGTTGCTAGCAAGCAGGAGTAAAGGGAGAGAAAGATTGCATAGGGGCATTACAAATAGGGGTGAGATACATATTCATTATCTTGATTGTGATGTTAGTTTTATGGGTGTATACATATGGCAAAACTAATCAAATTGTAGACTTTAAATATGTGTAGCAATATTATAGCTCAATTATACCTCAATAAAGCTGTTTAAAAGATGAATGCACACAATCAGAATGGCAATTTTGTAAAGGGACATGAAAAATAAAACTGCCACATGGATTGCAGCCAGAGAAGTAGATATTTTTTCCCTGAAAATAGTCTATTTAGGAAACCAAATAACTATATTTATTGTAGCGTAAGAAGTTAGAACAAGAAAAGATAGACAAATTGACTGTATAATGGAATTATGCTATGTATTATCAATATATCCATCTGTGTTTTAAGGTAGACTTTCACAGATATTAAAAAAATAGTGATGTTTTGATCAAACTTTCTGTCCCCTGGACACTGCTGAGAAGAGCTTCATCAACATTTTCCTCTGTGACTCACCTTCTTTGCTTCCATGATGGTCTGAAAAATAATGGTCATTCTTTTCCTTTACCTATGTTAATGTATCCAATAAGACTTTAGTTTTTCATTCATGGTGAGTCTCTCAAATAATTTCTATACAACACAATGATGACTATATATATATAACTAGTTTTTTATTTATACACACACACACACACACACACACACCTGGTTATGCTATAGTAGTCAATAATTTAATAAAATACTAATCTGCAAGTTGCTGTGAAGGCATTGTGCAGATGTGAAAACCTACAATCAGTTGACTTTAAAATTGTTTTAGTAAAGCAGATTACTTTCAATAATGTGGATGGCCTCATGCAATCACTGAAAGCCTGAAGAGTAAATATGGGTTTGCCAGACAATTAATTCTGCCTCAAATCTATAACGCCATTCCTGCATGAGGTTTCTGCTGAATGTCTTGCCTCACAAATTTTGGAGTTGTTAGCCCCACAACCATATGAGCCGCCTCCTTACAATCAATATTGTAATATGTCTATATCTACATGAACATTTCTATATATCTGTATTATATTGATTATGGTTTTCTGGAGAATCCTGACTGATAACATTAGTAATATAATATGCACTGATTTCACAGATTTACTATGCAGAGAAATATCATTCCTTATTTCCTGAAGTGTGACACTCTAATTTTCTCACCCCAAAGCTAATAACATTTTAATTAACTATTTTCTTTCCCTTCCTTCCTTCCTTCCTTCCTTCCTTCCTTCCTTCCTTCCTTCCTTCCTTCCTTCCTTCCTTTTCCTTTCTTTTCTTTCTTTTTCTTTCTTTCTTTCTTTTCTTTCTTTTCTTTCTTTCTTTCTTTCTTTCTTTCTTTCTTTCTTTCTTTCTTTCTTTCTTTCTTTCTTTCTTTCTTTCTTTCTTTCTTTTCTTTCTTTTTCTTTCTTCTTTCCCTTCTTCCTTTTCTTCTTTCTTTCCTTTCTTTTTTCTTTCTTTCTCTCTCTCTTTCTCTTTCTTTATCTCTCTCTCTTTCCCCTTCCTTCCTTCCTTCCTTCCTTCCTTCCTTCCTTCCTTCCTTCCTTCCCTCCTTCCTTCCTTCCTTCCTTTTTTTTTTTTTATCAGGGTCTCACTCTGGTTACCCAGGCTAGAGTGCAGTGGTGCCATCACTGATCACAACAGCCTCAACCTCCCTGGCTCAAGTGACTCTCTGGCCACAGCCTCTGAGTAGCTGGGACTAAGGGCATGTGCCACCATGCCCTGCTAGGCTTTTGTAGTTTTGTAGAGATGGGGTTTCATCATGTTGCCCAGTTTGGTCACAAACTTCTGGACTCAAGCAATTGGCCAGCTTTGGGCTCCCAAAGTGTTGGAGTTACAGACGTGAGCCACTGTGCCAGGTCTAGTAAACTATTTTCACGATTATTTTAAGATAATCATAATCAGTAATATTTTAAAATATATTTATAATTTTAATTGTTTTTAATGTTTTATTTCATTTTATCTTAAAATATATGTATTAGTCAGTTTGGTTTGCCATAATACAATATCATAGTCTGGGCAGTTTAAACACAGAAATTTATTTCTCACAGTTCCAGAGGCCAGAAGTCAAAGATCAAGGCTGGCCATTGTTTCAAAGTGTTCTCGTTGGAGTTTATGAAGAGCCACCTTCTTTCTGTGTGTTCACAAGGTTTTTCCTTGGTGAGTTCACAGAGAGAGACAGCAGGATCAAGCTCTCTGGTATCCCTTCTTATAAAGGAACCGATCCCATCATGTGAGTCCCGCCTACATGACCTCATCTAACCATAGTTACCAACCAAAGGCCTCTGTCTTCTAGTATCATTGCATGGCGAATTAGGCCTACAACATACCATTTTCTTTTTGAACTGGGGGCATAATTCAATCCACAGCGATATGCTCCCCTCTATATAACACTAATAACTGATTTTTCTTGGAATTCTACGTTTCTTAAAATAGTCTTGCATATTTTGTCTCATTTAATTTTAACAGCCGCTATATCAAGTATAAACTGAATAGCATATCACTATATTTCATAGGAGGGAAATAAACTAAAACTAAAAAGTTAAATGACTTCCAGTACAACTGTCATAGCAGAAACAGGAACTATTTCTTTCTAAGTTGATGCACTATTCTTATTTTGCCACACCACATTCCCTAACAACATCTTCAAATTCATAAAATGATGATATATCTATATGGAGTACAGAGTATAAGGGCAGGTGCAACATAAGGTCCTTGGTTCTGGCATGTCTACTGAATTTGCCCTCAAAACCCTGAAAGATAACTTCCTAAATCTAAGCAGCAGCTAGGTTTCCAATGGGAGAAAAAGTTACTTTACTTCAAATGTATAACATAATCATAATAAGCCTTTCTCAAATCAAATTAAATTATATTAAAATTGTTACTGTTTATTTAAAAGTTATAGTTAGAATATATCTTTAAAATTCTATATAAATTACAGCCATAAAAAAACAATGAGTCCATGTCCTTTGCAGGGACATGGATGAAGCTGGAAACCATCATTCTCAGCAAACTATCACAAGAACAGAAAACCAAACACTGCATGTTCTCATGCATAAGTGGGAGTAGAACAATGAGAACACATAGACAAAGGGAGGGGAATGTCACACACTGGGGCCTATTGGGAGTTGGGAGACTAGGGGACGGATAACATTGGGAGAAAGACCTAATGTAGGTGATAGGTTGATGGGTACAGCAAAACATCATGCCACATGTATACCTATGTAACAAAACTGCACGTTCTGCACATGTACTCCAGAATTGAAAGTATAATACAAAAAATTCTATATCAATTACTATATTAAAAATAGCTGAAAATGTACTTTGCACATTGAATTAAGTAGCATATATTTTTTCACCTAAAGTAAAGACAATACTGTAAAGCAGAAATGTGTGTGTGTGTAAATGCTGGGGTCTGGATTTGTATTCACTTCATCCATTTCTCCCTGAGACATCCCCATGGAAAGCTTAGTTTTTTCATGCTACTTGAGTGATTTGAAAATGTTTGTTCCAGGTGATACCTGCATAGAGTTTAATATTTTCAATATGTGGATTTTTGTTCTTCTTAGAATAGGTATTTATGCTTAAAAATGTAAAGGGTTGTCACAATGGGACTGTACGCCTACCACAGTAGAGACAGCTCCCAACAATACAGAACCCTAGATTCGTGCCTTCCCACTGACTTTAACCTCAAGGCACTGAAAGATAACCATTTTGTCTAACAGTAAGTAGTAATTCAGTTTCCAGTTCAGCTAAAACCGTAGCCTCACCTCAATTTTAACAGTTGAAATTCTTATGTCCTCTGTGGATCGCATCTGATCACTTTTAAAACCTCTTAAATTCAGTTACCATGGAACCAATGGATATCACATATAATATCCCGAGGGTGAGCTGAAAAAGTAAGTCAGAAAATGTCTTTCTCTAACAGATTCTTTTCAAAATTGTCCAAAGAACATATTATATTGAGCACAATCCATGGAACTTTTACATTTTTCTTATGATAGGTGACAGAGCTGTTGATTGAGATATCATGAGCTTCTACTGAAACTCAACAAACTGCGTTTCAATTACCCAAAGTTCCTTTGGTCTCACACTGGTGTCACAAAAACAAATTGCTATAAAACTTTGCAATCATATACTACTAAAGGTTTTACTAGACCAAGCTGGCAGGTTATCACAGAAGCACATATTTGGATAAAGATGAATCAAAGGAATTTTGATAAGCTGCAAAATGTTAGAAAATAAAGCTAGGGAGCATATTTTTATGTCTGAATCTTTGAAAAGAAAACCCTGACATTGTTTAGTTTTTACTCAGCACAGTTCTTAGGTACAATTCTTATTACTGTATGTTTTATTAACTCATTAAGTCCCTGCCTAACTTTTGAGAAAATACATTTATGACCTTTCTCTCCCCTTTATAGATAAGAACACTAAGGCACAAAACACATAGTAAATTTCTTATATTACTCAGGTAAGTGCCAAAATCAAAATTCAAACACAGTCACTTTGGCTTCATAGGTTTCTGCATGTAACCACATTCATATTGAAATGAATAGAGTGAGTCATGAATGAAAAAGTTGAATTATATTAAAATTTGTATATGGTGGTTATTTTATTATACAAAATTGGTAACTCTAAGGAACACCTCACAAACGTCCACAAACACATATATGGAGTAAAACATGCTGTTTTGATACATGGATGCATTGTGTAATGATCGAATTGCATCAATTAGAGTATTCATAACCTTGAACATTTGTCATTTATTTATCCTAGAACATTAAAAACCTCTCTTCTGCCTATTTTGAAATATATACTGCATTATTGTTAACTCTACTCATCCTACTATTCAACAGAACATCATAGGCTATTCTTCCTATCTAACTATAGCTTTGATTTGTAAAATGTTTTATTTTTATGGAATCTCATATGTGAATATATACTTTTGTTTGCTGGAATCCAATGGAACCACAAAAGACCCCAAATAGCCAAAACAATGTTGAGCAAAAATAACAAAACTGATGGAACTACACCACCTATCTTCATGGTACTGGAATAAAAACAGATACTTACACTAGGAGTAATATAAAGACCACAAATAAACTCACACATCTATAGTCAATCAATTTTGACGAAGGTACCCAAGTATTCACAATGGGGAAAAGACAGCCTCTTCAAAAAACGGTGCTGGGAAAACTGTATATACTCATGCAGAAGAAAGAAAGTAGATCCTTATGTCTCACCATATGCAAAAATTAACTCAGAATGTATTAAAGATCTCAATGTAAGTCTTAAAAGTATCAAATCACTAGAAAAAACTGGAAGAAAGCTCCATGACATTAACTTAGGCATGGATTTGTTGTTGTTGTTGTTGTTTTTGGTTTCTTTTTTGGATAAGTAGCTTTTCCAAGTAGCAAATACCAAATGTAAAATGAGTGATTCAAATTCTATGAGAATGCAGAACCGTTTGAGGCTTCCACTTCCACTCAAGATGGAGTAATATATGATTTTATTGCCTGAAACAACTGAAGAAAAGAACAGAAAAACAAAAAATATATACACAATATGTAATGAAACAATTTTAAGGGCACTGGGCAAGAAAGGATAGTGATCCTAGAGAAATAAGAAACAATATGGTGAGTCCCACAATGTCCCAGCTCACTGCCTTGGTAGAATGTCCAGGGCATAGAAAAGAAAAGCGGTATTCAATTGAAGTTCTAAAAATGCTCTTAGATAAAAAGACTTTGCTGAGAGTAATCTCAGGTCAGGGGAGAGAACTGCACCTACAACAACACAAATGAATCTCAAAGTAATTATATGGAATGAAAGAAGCCAGATAAAAAGTGTATGTGGTGTATAATTTCACTTATGTAAAGCTAGAAAATGCAAATTCATTTATATTGATAACATATCAGTGATCACATTGTGGGAAGGATTTGTAGGAGGAGATAACTCAAAGATACAAGGTAACTTTTGGAGGTGATGAGTATGTTCACTATCTTAATTTTGTTCAGTTTCACAGGTGTATAAATGTGCCAAAACATATAATGTATACTTGAAATATGTATATTTTATAGAATTCAATTATATCTCAATAAAACCAAGAAATTGCTGATTTAGGCATAACGTTTTGGAAAGTTGAGTTTTGTGATTGTCCTCCATGGAATGGTAGCATTTAGTAAAAGAAAATGAAATAAAAGGCCAGCCTTTCTTTGATGAATACTCCAAATACCAGGCAAGTAAGCTAAGGGTTATGGGAGGACTGTAACTTGATGCCTTTGGCTTGAATATTGGTTAATTTGGGTCATTGTGAAAGTACTGAGGTAGTTTGAAGCTAAATATTTTTATGGGTTGAGTGTAATTATTGACAAGACATTGTATTTTTTTTCATATTGCCACAAAAGAGGTGGAATAATACAATACAAATTTATTATTTTGTGGTTTCCATAGATCAGGAGTCCAGGTATGGGTGTATTAATTTCCTATTACGACTGTAACAAATAACCACAAACTTAGTTGCTTAAAACAACACAGATCTATCCTCTTATATTTCTGGAGATTAGAAGTCTAAAATTAGTTTTATTAAGTTGAATTAAATATATCAGTAGCCAGGCTGGTCAGGAGAAGGCTGGTTCCTTTCGGATGCTCTCACGAGATAATTCATTTTCTTGCCTCTTTAGTGGCAACTTTTAGTGGCCACCTGTATTCCTTGGCTTGTGGCTACTTCCTCCGTCTTTAGAGTGCATCCCTGCAACCTCTGCTTCCATCTTCATGCTGATGGCTATTCTCTTGAACTTTTTGCTTCTCTTTCTTAAGGACCTTTGTGATAGAATCTAGTGCCCCACAAAATAATTCAAAATAATATATCTTCTTAAAATTCTTAAAACACCTCTGCAAAGTCTCTTTGGCATATAGAATAATATTCATAGTTTTTCGGGATTAGGACATGATATCTTTGTTGGGAGGGCATTATTTAGCCTACAACAACTGGTTAGCTGAGTCCTCTGCTCAGGGTCTTAGCAGGCTGAAATAATGCTGAGGGCTAAGACTGCACTTTTTGTGTTGTTTTTCTTATATAGGGTCTTTCTTTGTTGCCCAGGCTGGAGTGCAGTGGCATGATCATGGCTCACTGCAGCTGTAACCCATGGAGTTTAAGCATTCCTCCCAGTTCAGTCTCCTGAGTAGCTGGGACTACAGGCATGAGCCACCACACCTGCTAATTTTTGTATTTTTTGTAGACATGGGGTTTCACTATGTTTCCCAGGCTTGTATCATACTCCTGAACTCAAGCAATCTGCTTGCCTCAGCCTCCCAACGCTCTGGGATTACAGGAGTGAGCCACCTTGCCTGGCCCTAAGGCTACACTCTTATACGGGGCTTAAGGTCCTTTCCCAAACTCATTCAGGTAGTTGACAGAATTAAGACTATGCAACTGAGGTCTCATTTCTTATTGGCTGTCGGGTGAGAGAGCCACTGTTTATTGTTAAAAGCTGCCTTCAGGACTGAGTAATACGGCTCTCTCACATAGCCACTTAAACTTTCTTTCTTTCTTTTTTTTTTTTTTTTTTTTTGAGATGGAGTCTCGTTCCGTCGCCCAGGCTGGAGTGCAGTGGCGCAATCTCGGCTCACTGCAAGCTCCGCCTCCCGGCTTCACGCCATTCTCCTGCCTCAGCCTCCCGAATAGCTGGGACTACAGGCACCCGCCACCGCCCCCGGCTAATTTTTTTGTATACTTAGTAGAGACGGGGTTTCACCGTGGTCTCAATCTCCTGACCTTGTGATCTGACCGCCTCGGCTTCCCAAAGTGCTGGGATTACAGGCGTGAGCCACCATGCCCGGCCCGCTGCTTAAACTTTCAAACCAACAAGGGACAATTTCTTGCATCATTGTGCTGGTATCTTAAATAACCTTAGTTCTGTGTCCCTCAACATTTTCCCCTGGTTAAGTAAGTAATGAAAAACACATTGAATATTTTCTTTACATGTTTTAAGAAAAGCAGAAGCCCTTTGAATATATTTTGACATTTAAAAACATTTTGTCCTATTTTAAAAGCTCTACTTATCACTTGTTAACAAATAAGCAATAAACACATTTTCAAAGTAGAGAAACATGTCATCATAAAGCAGTAGCAGGTTCAAAACAGACAAATAAAAGAGCCACATTGATGATGCTCAATGCTCCTTTCTGCCATTTTCAAATGAAAAGCAAATACAAGAAACTCTAGTCTGCAGGTGTTCAATATAAATCAGATACCACGTTATGACATATGTTTCTGTTCTCCATGGGATTTATGCTTCTTGAAGACATTTTGTTACACAATGTACCTTACTGATTTTCTGATATTTTGAGAAGGAACAAAATCTAACACAATAAGCATATCTTAGGGCTTTGTCGTTGGTGTAGAAAGAACATAATGAAGCAAAACTTCAGGTTCCTGTTTTATTTTACTTGAAATCATAAAGATAAATTATCAAGAGAAAAATGTTAAGTGTGACACAAAACAAATTGTATGTAAGTGACAAGGGGAATGGCAAAAGTTTGAATTATCTCTCTGGCTTATAAACAAAATTATGAATCTATTCTGCTATTCTTTATTCACTTTGTCTTTACAAAGGTATATTGAAAACTAGATAGGGTAAAACTTCCCCACTTTACTCCTTTCAGATCTGCATTCATATGCAGTATTTTTTTCATGTTACTGCAACTGTACCTAAACCTATGTATACTGTGGAATACAGTGCTCATTTGATATCATATTAATGTGTTTCACTGGATTTTAATTAGTTTTCTTCATTTATATTATGTACTCAATTTATAAACAACTAGAAAGCAGAAATCATTTTATACATATTTGTATCATCAATGTCCATATCTATGCTTTGAATACTATCCAAAAATAATTCATAATGATTCTGTAGACAATTTCAATAAAACCAATCACAATACTGAAGATTATTTTGAGCATTTTGTAATCTTTGGATTAATTTTTTATTGGTATAGGGATCAACATACACAACTGAACTCAATAACACATACATAAATGTGTGTGTGTGTGTGGGTGTATGTGTGTGTCATGTATGGTGTAACTGCAGAATTCCTGACACATAATAGTTGCCCTATAATTGGTAGTTAAAATTACACTTACAGATCATTTCTCCTAGGATTTAGCTGAGCTCTCTATATCTAGAATACAGTTAAGAATGACATTATTAGCTTTATTTTATTAAAAATTTTGTAATCTAAGGCTTAGTATTTGATGTCAATTCTTATGATCTGATAAGGATGATTTAGCCTATATTCAGAAACAGAGACTATTTTTTTTTCATAGAAGGTTAGTATTCTATGAACAGTTAGGCAGAAACAGCAGTTTTAATATAAATATCAATTTATGGTGACAGCAATAGTGTAGATATGGTGCAGTAACTGTAATTATATACCTGGTATATCAAATTTCTATGAATGTAGGCTTTAAACTGTTTGAAAATATATGTATTATTTATATGAATTAATCTTTTTATTTCCCAGTATTAGAACAATACTAGAGAGTAGTGAGTATTAAATAATATCTAATGAATACCATTCTGTTGTTTGTATTTTGTTAAATAATCAAATGTTTCAAGAAATATTGTACAATGGTTTCCCATTATTTCTGCTTTATATATATTTTAGGCTTCTCAAAACGTACCAAAAATTACACATGATCCATATAACTGGAATTGCAGAAGGAAGTTAAAAGACAATTTAAAAATAATTGTTGGCTGTGTTTTTACATAGATAATGTACTAATCATAGGAAATGGCAATGAATTTCAGATGATTCTGGAATATATGTTAAACACCATAAGGATTAATTTATGTATGAGTTATTTCAACATGAGGACCAAAGTTTTATTCTCGAATATAGTTAATAATCTTAATCTTCCCTATTTGAAATTTAGGTGTCAAATTAGAGAAAGGGAAAAAATAATAATTTTGGAATTGAGTGTATAAATTTTAAGTTATTTTTCTAGAAATCTTTAGTTATAAGGTATATGATTATAAATATGACATGAGCTTGAAGGAAGGTGTTGTGGGTTGAATTGTGTCTCCTTCCCCAAACTCATATGTTGAATTCACAACTGTCAATACTTCAGAATGTAATTGTATTTTGAGATAGCGTTTTTACAGAGATTGCTAATTTAATATGAGGTCATTAGGGTGAGTCCTAATTCAATATGACTGCTGTCCTTATAAGAAGAGGTAATTTAGGCACAGTTCTATAGAGAGATGATATGAAGACCTAGAGAAAAGACAGCCATCTTCAAGCTAAGGAAAGAGGCCTGGAACATGTCCTTTCCTCATGGGCCTCTGAATAAACCATTCCTGTCACCACCATGATCTCAGACTCCTAGCCTACAGAATTGTACACAAATTTCTGATGCTTAAGCCATTCATTCTGAGGCACTTTGTCAAAGCAACCCTAAACAAAATAATATAGCTTTTGGTACTGAGAAGTGGGGTGCTACTATAACACACATTGAAAAATATGAAAGTGGGTTTGGAATTAGATTTTGTGTGGAGGCTGGAAGAGTTGTAAAATGTATGTTAGAAAGAGTCTAGATTTCTTTGGAAAGATTCATGGTAGAAATATGATCACTGAAGGAATCTCTGGTAAGGACTCAGAAAAACAAGAGTGCTGTAGAAAAAGTCTCTATCCTCTTAGAAAATACAAATATCACTGTGTACAGAATGTAAGTAAAGATGGGCATGGTGGTTGATGCCTGTAATCCCAGACTTTGGGAGGCCAAGGTGGGAGGATTACTTGAAGCCAGGAGTTTGAGACTAACTTGTTTATGTACAAAAAAAAAAAAAAAAAAAAAGTGTATATATATGTGTGTGTGTGTATGTGTGTGCGTATATATATATGTGTGTGTGTATATATATGTGTATATATGTGTGCTTATATATGTGTGTGTATACATGTGTGTGTATACATATATATATGTATGAATGTTGGTAGAATGTCAAAGATGCTTTGGTAAGATATTAGAGAGAAAACAGAAACATTACTGAACTGGAGGAAAAATGACCTTTGCTATACAGTAATGCAGAGTTTAGCCAAATTGTGTTCTAGCGTTTTGTGGAAAATAGAACTTTTGTAAATTTGGATATTTAGCTGAGAAGATTTGTATTTTTTATAAAAAAAGTATTGATAGTATTCCTTCTTCTTTTTGCTTGTGGCAAAATACTAATGGAGAGAGATAAATGGAAGAAAGAATTGCTAAACAAAAAGGAACCAGTATTTGAAGATACGGAAAATCCTCAGCCTATTCATATTGCAAAAAATCAGAAAGCCTGTTCTGGAGGAAACATCAAGGTTGTCGCTGAATGACCATTTGCTAAAGAGACTATATGTGGCTCATGGGTCTATTCAACCATCTCACCAGAAGCTGGGAGTGAAGATGTGGTTATCCAGGAAAGACCTGTGAGGGATCCTCTTGGACTGTCCTTATGTTTGACGGCTTGGACCACAGTGAACTGCATGGTAGGCCAGAAAAGTTTTTTTGAGAATTTGATACATGCTGAAACACACCCATCTTGTACTGAAAAAAATAGATGTGGAACAAAATAAATGGATGGAACAAAATTCTACAGGATGGAAAAATAGATTAATTGGCTGTAAATGTGCATTATCCTTTAATAAAAAAGATTGAATGACCTTGCAGGCAGTGCGGAAGTTGGCATTTCTGCCACTACAACAGGCCTACGAGTAAGTCTGTCTCCTCCTTGGTTCTAAATGGCAAGGCCTCCTTTAAAGTTTCAAAAGAAGAGGCCACTGCCACCTAAGGCCGAGGAGATGAGGCTGCCACCCTGGGAGGCCCCAAAGAATCGGACTGCTACCATGATGGGCCCGGAGTATATAATATTTGGCTCCAGAGGAGTCAAAGAGGATAACTTTTAAGATTTAAAATCTGATAGAATTTTCCCTACTAGGTTTTGGACTTGCTTGAGATGCATAACCCTTTTGTTTCTATTCTCTTCCTTTTGACATTGGAATGTACGTCCAATTACTATCCCACCACTGTATTTTGAAAGAAGATAACTTGTCTGGTTTCACAAGTTCATAGCTGGAGAGGAATTTTGCCTCAGGATGAATCATACCTGGAGTCTCACCCACACCTGGCATTTAAATGAGATTTGTGACTTAGAGCTGATTCTGGAATGAGTTAAGACTAGGGACTGCTGTGATGGGGTGAAAGTATTTTGCATGTGAGAAAGGCATACATTTATGGAGGGCAGAGCACAACGTGCTGTAGGCTGAATTATTGCCCCTTCCAATTAATATGTTACAGCCTTAATCTCTATTACCCCAGAATGTGACTCTATTTGATATCACTGTACAGATATAATTAAGTTAAAATGAGTTATTTGGGGTAGGTCCTAATCCAACATGACCGATGTCTTAAAATAAGCTCATTAAGGTAGGACCTAGTCCGCTATGACTGGTGTCCTTATTAAAAGAGTAAATGTAGACATAACAACATCTACAAAGGGAAGATGATACGAAAACACAGGGAGAAGACAGCCATCTGTAAGCCAGGGAAAAAGCCTTCCCTTTTGGCCCTCAGAAAGAGCTTACCCTGTTGACACCTTGATCTTGAACTTACAACCCTCAAAATGTGAGAAAATAAATTTATACTTTTTAAGCCACTGGTCTGTAGTACTTTGTTATGGCAACCCTAGCAAACTAATACAGAAGGCAACTGACACAAACAAAGAAACAAAAAACTTCTCAATATTTTCCTACTGAGGAATTAATATTTTCCTGTCTTCCTATTTTCCTACTGCTGACTAGGAAGGAAATATAAAATTTGACATTTATAGGCACTACAGGGCATATAATTCCACTGTATAATAAATCTAATAATTTATATTCATATATCTTAACCAATTATTTATAAAATAACTGGTATATGTATGTGTGTGTGCATGCGTGTGTGTATATTTGTGTACTTTTAATTTTGAGCTCTTTCATGGATAGGGTATTTTTAAACTCTTCCTTGTACTTATATATAATGTTGTGTATTATGTAAAGTTTCCACATTGTATAAGTTTATATAAAATACTTACGTATAGATTATTTTACATTAATTCTATTTAGCCAAAACAAACATGTCAGTTTAACAGGTTCACATTTTTTAAAAGTATCTTTTTTTTTTTTTTTTTGAGTGGGAGTCTCACTTTGTTACCCAGGCTGAAATGCAGTGGCATGACCTGGGCTTACTGCAACCTCTGCCTTTTCGGTTCAAGCGATCCTCTTGCCTCAGAGTCCCAAGCAGCTGGGACTACGGGTGTGCACCATCATGCTCTGTTATTTTTTGTAGTTTTAGTAGACATCAGATTTCATTCTGTTGGCCAGGCTGGTCTTGAACTCCTGACCTCGAGTGATCTGTCCACCTTGGCCCCCTAAAGTGCTGGAATTACAGGTGTGAGCCACCATGCCCAGTCAGCCTTAAAAAGTAACTTCTAAGGTTCTTTCTTTCTCTCTCTCCCCGCTCTCCCTTCCTTCCTGTCTTCCTTCATTCCCTCCTTCCCTCCTTTCTCTCTCTCTCTCTCTCTTTCTTTCTTTCTCTCTCTTTTCTTTCTTTCCTTCCTTCCTTCCTTCCTTCCTTCCTTCCTTCCTTCCTTCCTTCCTTCCTTCCTTCCTTCCTTCCTTCTTTCTTTCTTTCTGTCTTTCTTTCTCTCTTTCTTTTCCTTCCTTCCTTCCTTCCTTCCTTCCTTCCTTCCTTCCTTCCTTCCTTCCTTTCTCTCTTTCTCTCTTTCCTTCTATCTTTTATTTCTTTTTTTCCTGTTAACCATGCGCCTAAACATAGGTGAAAGGAAATCAGTTAATATGGGTATATTTGATATATTTATTTGAAAAGTTATCTGTCTCACTCTTTGGCTTGGCTGCATTCTCAAAGGACTATAATTATCCTATTCTCATATTTTTCTCCTGTAGAAAAGAAACCATGTTTGCATCAGTGCAGTTTGTATATAAAATAATTCACTGCATTTATCCATTTAATTACAATTAGCTTTCCTTAACCTGTAAATATGATTCTTTATTACTATAAAAGATTTTAATTTACCATTCAAAAGGATTTTAAATATTTTAAAAAGCATTTTGAAGAAAGCAGCAATTCAGGCAGTTTCATACTTCATCTTAATAAGAGCACTAATTTAATGATTGAAAATAGAGTTGGTTCTATAATGAGGTCTCATGAGTACTTCATTATATGACAAAGTAACACACAAAGGCAACCAATTCTTGGAAATTTAAAAAAGAACTATTTGAGAGAAAAGAATCAATGTAATAGATTATCTGTAGGTCAAGTATTATTAAGCAGAAATAATTGTTTAGTGGCTAATTTGGTAAATATACCAAAGTCTTGTCTTTTAAAATATATACATTGCATAATAAAAAGTGGCAGGCCCTTACTAAATGGATTTTCCTATTTAGTAAAAAGAGCCGTGAAATGGACATTGCAACTGATTCTTTAAAATGCTTTGCACAGAGGCACAGACACAATATCTCAGTCTCCTGTGGATTAGCAAACTGGTGAGTCACTTCTCTGTGTCTTTAACTTGGACATGTTTACAAAGTATTTACCATCCTGCTGAACGTAGTATAAAACTCTAAAACTTAACATAAAGCTATGTAGATAAACATAAGCACATCCATCCATTTTTAAAATCATATATATATTTAACATAGATAACAATGCTATGTATTATACAAGCAATGCATATATGATGTATAATGATATAATATATAATTAAAATATTTATAAATAAATGCATATATAATTATTTAAGTATTTAAAAATTATGTTTGCTAAGTATCTAGTACAAAGGCATTGTCCTGACTTGCCAGGAGGTGAAGGTCTCATGCAGATGTCAGACATATGAGCAAATAAATAAACTAAAGTTTTATAAATGGTATCAAAATGGTATGTGAAAGTGCTACAGGAAGGAGGAAGGGGAAGTTAACATTTTTGAAGGGAGTTAAGAGAAAGGTCTCACAGAATCACTGGTATTTATTTACCACATGGACAGTAACCTTTGAAAGAAAAAGGATATTGGTGCTCAAATGCACAATCTTATCATTTGCTAGACCAAATAATTTACTATTTCTGAATCTTCACTTATTTCTATATTCTAAACTTTTAAAGTTTTGATTGTTTTTTCTTTATTACCCTGAAATTTATATATATTTGTAATTACTTGAGTCATTATCAACCATGAGATTTTATTTTTTTCCTTTATATTGCACAATAGTTTTGTTTGCAAAACATTTCAAGAGAATAATCCATAAAATTTGACTGAATGAGTAACTTAGGACTCTTAAAAGTTCAGAACTTTGCATATAAAATCA
This sequence comes from Rhinopithecus bieti, assembly GCF_001698545.2. Classification (NCBI taxonomy): domain Eukaryota; kingdom Metazoa; phylum Chordata; class Mammalia; order Primates; family Cercopithecidae; genus Rhinopithecus; species Rhinopithecus bieti. The sequence goes on from NW_016806626.1 coordinate 422,247, forward strand.
ATGGCACTTTGTTTATTTGTTCAAGTGTTTATTTTATAAATACCTGAACTAAAGTGGTGAGAGTGAGAATCTGGGACTAATATAAAGGTATTAATAGAATAAAATCTATAGAGCTTGATGATTGAGTAGATGTGGGAGTTGGCTAAAATAAGCCAGTATAAGATTAAATGTGTTTTGGCTCAGGGACCATTGACAATGGAAATACTTGCCATGGTAGGACATTTTGAAAGAGTCTGTTTCAGAGAGCAGAAATGGGAATGATAAAAAAAAATAGTTTTGAATATATTGCATTTGAGTGTTTATTTATAAAACATTGTATTAATTTAATGTTACTAAAAGTTAAAGGTGAATTAGAACACTTACAACAGTTTTATTTTCTTTTGGCTTAAATTTGTATAAACATTTCCATGTATGAGGTTCATTGCAAGTTGATATGAAGAATAAATTTAAGATATCATGTTCCCTTCAACTTTTTTATAACTTAACAGGGGAAGTAAAACTTATGCAAATACAACTAAATAGCCTTTGAGCAGATGAATACCCTGTTTTCTAAGTGATCATTTAAAGCAATATCTTTTTTTTTTTTTTTTTTTTTTTTTTTTTTTTTTTTTTTT
>NW_016806626.1:423343-463221 GCF_001698545.2 Rhinopithecus bieti
CCTTTGTACAACAGCAAGTTCATGTTGTCCCCAAGCGCTTGCACATTCTAACAGCTGCAGAGTATAGTATATGACCAGGTGGAAAGTTAAACAGATGCTCCACTCACAAGGTAGGGCCCCTCCAATTAGTCTTCCGGCTCCCTTGTGCTAATAGTAACTGGTTGCTCTTCCTATTGGTCATAGATAAATTACACCTGCACAATTCTCCGAGTGCTTTCAAGTAACATCAGAAGGCAGTAACTAAGGCCCTTTCCTTGCTCCCAGCTTCCTATGTCGCAGGCAGCCTGTGGCACCTGGACTGCTGCTGCCCGTGGGTCCCGCACATTCCAGGGGGACGATGGAGGAAGGGCCGGCCAGGCCAAGCATGAAGAATTAAGAGTCTTTATTGGACTTAGACCAGGAGTCCATGGGTCTTGAGGACCTCTGTGTATTTGTCAGTTTTCTTCTCCAGGTTCTTCTCGGCCTGTTTCCATAGCCTCATGGGCTGTTTCTTCCTCCGGTAGTGGCTCTTGGCCTTCTCCTTCCTCTTCTCCTCCAGGGTGGCTGTCACTGCCCAGTACTTCCACCCAAGTTTTGTATAGGCTGGTGGAGAATTCAAATTACTGTACTAAATAGAATTATACTTATCTTCTGATTTATGACCTTGTATGTTAAAAATCCTCAGTTTTACTATCTATAAAATATACATAATGTTTTGCAAAATTATCATGAGTACTAATTGGCTAAAATGTATGAAACTATCTAGTATATCATTTTATATATGTTAGATTACTTCCTTCTCACATTTTGAATACATTCAAATCAAATGAGACATAAATATCAGAATTTTTAAAGGATGATTACTAAAACATATCTATAAACAAATTATTAAGCAATTCAATTTTTTTGACTGGCTGTTATCAATACAACATAAAAGTATATTTAAAATCACCTATTTGACTAATTTAAAATAGAGCCAATTAAAACTATACCTAGTAGCCATTGAAGAGCTACCTACTTCTTCATGAAATAAATTTAGAGGCTTAACTTATCTAATTTGGCGACTAATATATAAAATTCAATGGTAAATTGCCAAATCACAACAGCATGTTCTATTTAGTGATATAGCCCACTCTTAATTTTTTTAAATTTATTTTTTTAATCAGCAGATAAAACTGTAGGTATTTATATTTCACAACATGATGTTTTGAAGTATATATTCATGGTGCAATGACTATTAAATCCAAATACAAGCTTGACAAAATGCTGGAAGAATGATTTAATATATTTACCATGGTTACAAAATAATTTTTCTGATATATTCTGCTGAAACATGTTATGAATTCTGTCACCTCTGCTTGGTTACAGTATTGACACTTCCTTGCTGTAAGAATATCTAATTTGTTTGCAGATAATTTATCAGAATTGGACTGGTTTACCTCCTTCACAAGTTGCTTTGGCAAATTAAAAAGTGTCCTGGCCTGGTCTCTGTTTGGCTTGAGTCACCCATGGGTATGTTGGCAATACTAAATTAGAGGCAGCCAGACCCTCTGAATCTTGTGGTTGGAAATATCCCAAGTAGTCTTTGGCACAGATTTTCTCTTATTCAAGGGTGTTAGTTTTGGAAAACTAGAGAGCTGAGATAGAGGAACATGAGAACTGAAATATACAGTGAAGGAAACATGCATTTCAGCCCAGGATGAAATACAAAGATTTAAGTTGATTGGCTACTATGGCTGTCTTCAGAGATTCTTTGAAATATGTGTTCAAATGCTTTCTGCATATTTGGAATAGAAGGACTACCTTAAATCTTAAAAGAAACATTGATAAAATTAGGAAAAAGTAGCTCTACAGGGATGTCTGTCTCCTATATATGTGTAAACTAATTATCTATATAGAACTCAAAACTTTGAATTTTGAATACTACTGTTCAGTCTCTATTATAATAATAAATATATTTTTAAATCATTGAATTAACATATTTTCCTTATTCCTTTTTCTCTAGAAAGGAGATAAATACAGTCTAGAGATACAGATGAACTATGATTCAAATCTCACCTCCATAGCTTACTAATTGCTTGGCCTGCATCAAGGCCTTTTCCTTTCAAAGCAGCTTTCTATCATATAAAAATGAGGATAATACTCTCGTAAGAGAGATGAAAGATAAGGATAATGTATTTAGAACATCAAGATCAATTTCAGAGGTCCTGCCACTGAAGAGAGTTTGTAGTTTTTAATCTTCATTCAAGTGTGTGGAGCAGGGAGAGAGAAAGAAAACTGAGACAACAAAAAAGGAAGAATAAGCTGCATAAATAAAGAGAAGATGTAGCATTTTAGACAACTTGTATAGAGACATTGTACAAAAGACACACAAGTACACACTTCTTGAGAATTTTTGTTTCCTTTCTTACAAAAACCTATCTGTACATAATTTAAAACAGTAGACCTGGCAACCTGAAAAGAGTTAATTTGACAATCATATAAGGAAAAAGGCATCTACTATATTCAAAATGAGCAAAGATGGCCTAGTTTCTTACATTTGTCTCCAACATCCTCACCACTCCTAAGCTTGCTAGTGAGAAATAACAATGAAAAGGTCACAGTCTTATGTGATTTGACTCATCCCTGTTTTGAAATTGCATATATACCAATATTAAGAACGGGATCTCTAGGACGTAGCTTTTCTACCAACACATAACTTTGATTTTTATGTTTTCAAAACCTTTCAAATTCCCCTGCATAGAATGCAGTGAGTTCTATTACTTACAGAGACTTACATTAGTTACTCTAGTTTTCCTGTCAAGAAATTCTAAATTGCTTTTAATATAATACAAAGACAAATACTTAAATGTTTAAATAACTAGTTCGATATAAAACAACACAAAACTACTGCAAAACAAAACAAACAAAATCTCTACTAAAAGAATATAATGAGAGCCATTTTATGGTGCCTGGTATTTTAAATTATATAATATAAATATATACATATTATACATACAATTTCACTAAAAAAAATCACTGTTTTTTTCTGGAAGGGAAAACAAAGGATATATAAATTGCCAGAAAATGCACAGCTGGTAAGCAGCTTAGCTGTCAGGAATTACAATGTGGAGGTAGATGTGCTTAATTCTAAACTTAGGACTCTTCCCTTACATCATTCTCATTCTAATTACTCCATATAAAAGACAAAATATAAATTGGTAAAAGGCAGAGTAAAAAAATCCTAAACAATTCAGGTATGGCCCAGGTTTTTCTTGAGAATTTTGTGAAAACTATTTATTATCTGTCAATAGAGATCATCAAGGAAGGGCACAGTGGCTCACATCCCTAAACCCAGCATTTTGGGAGGCCAGCGTGGGAGGATCACTTGAGCCCAGGAGTTTGAGACCAGCCTGAGCAGCACAGTGAGACTCCACCTCTACAAAAAATAATTGAAAAAAAAAGAAAAAAAAAATTATTCAGGCTTGGTGGTGTACGCCTGTAGTCCCAGATACTTGGGAGGTGGAGGTGAGAGGGTTGCCTGAGCCCAAAAGTTTGAGGCTGCTGTGAGCCACAATGGCGGCATTGCACTACAGCCTGGGCACCAGAACAAGAACTTGTCTCAAAATAATAATAATAATATAAGGCCAGGCTCAGTGGTCACGCCTGTAATCCCAACACTTTGGGAGGCCGAGGTGGGCGGATCACGAGGTCAGGAGATCGAGACCATCCTAACTAACACAGTGAAACCCAGTCTCTACTAAAAATACCAAAAATTAGCCAGACGTGGTGGCGGGTGCCTGTAGTCCCATCTACTCAGGAAGCTGAGGAAGGAGAATAGCGTGAACCCAGGAGGCGGAGCTTTCAGTGAGCAGAGACTGCTCCTTTGCACTCCAGCCTGGGTGACAGTGTGAGATTCCATCTCAAAAATAAAATAATAATAATAATAATAGTAATATAAAATTAAAAAGATACACTTGTAGTAAATAGTAATATCTACTTTTGAAGGTTGACCAAAATTAATGCAATACAGCTTTCCTACAAAATGAAATAAATAATTGCAATTCCCCATTTATTTTTTAATTGTAGACATATATTCAACCTCAAAACTTGAAAGAATGTTTATAATAACTGATTTGCTCCAGACGACCACCAGAGTAAGTGCCGGAGAATAGGCAAGTAAGCAGGTAAAAGAAAACTTTATTAACTTACCAATATGAAGGAGTGGGGGGCGAGGTTCACCGGTCTCCGGCGGTGGAGGCCAACGAAGTCGCTCTGGCGTTCTCCGGTGAGGTTCCTATGTCCGCACATTGGCAAGGGCCAAGGAACTTGGCGCAGCGCTTGCTGGCGCGGCTTTTATGTCCTGGGCCCAGGAGTGGGAGGGCAGTGGGCGGGACATAGGCAGGTCAGGGGCAGGACATAGGCGGGTTGGGGGCGGGGCAGTAGGCGTGGCTTGGTAGGTTTCAATTTTCTTCGTCTGACTGCGCCTGCGCAGTCGACCTGTGTCTTTCCCGGGCACAGGAAAGTTGACAATGAAGAACCCGGAAATGCGCCATTTTAGTCGCTTTGTTCTTTTGTTCCCTCCCTCCCTCCGTCCAGACAGTCCAACCTTTTATTGATTATAGTGATAGGGGGTGTCCTTGTCTGTCTAGCTGCTTCCTGGGGCGTTGTTATGAGGGTCTATGGTTGGCACCTGGACATAGGGATGTAGGATCTTGAACTTTGGCTTGGAGAAATTTGATTAAAACAGGAGCGACATATATTCAACCTCAAAACTTGAAAGAATGTTTATAATAACATATATATATATATTTGTTGTTTAACACTTTAACCTTAACTTTAACATTGAATCTAGGCTGCATTAATTATATAATTTGAATTCTCTAACTTGAAAGTCATGAGTCTTAGATCTTTGGTCAACATTAGAAGTTTTTTTATTTGTATAAATTTAAGGGGTGCCGGGCGCGGTGGCTAAAGCCTTTAATCCCAGCACTTTGGGAGGCTGAGATGGGCGGATCATGAGGTCAGGAGATCGAGACCATCCTGGCTAACATGGTGAAACCCCATCTCTACTAAAAAATACAAAAAACTAGCTGGCGAGGTGGCAGGCGCCTGTAGTCCCAGCTTACTCCGGAGGCTGCGGCAGGAGAATGGCGTAAACCCGGGAGGCGGAGCTTGCAGTGAGCTGAGATCCGGCCACTACACTCCAGCCTGGGCGACAGAGCGAGACTCCGTCTCAAAAAAAAAAAAAAAAAAAAAAAATTTAAGGGGTACAAATGTGATCTCATTACATGAGTAATATAAATCCCATTTGTTATATATTGCATGGCAGTGAAGTCTGGGCTGAGATGGTTTGGCTCTGTGTTCCCACGCAAATCTCGTAGAATTTGTCTTCAGTGTTAGAGGAGGGGCTGGTGGGAGGTGATTGGATCATGGGGGCAGATTTCTCCCTTGTTGTTCTCGTGATAGTGAGTGAGTTCTCATGAGATCTGATTGCTTAAAAGTGAGTAGCACTTCCCCTTTACTCTCTTTCTCCTGCTCCACCTGTAAGATCTGCATGGATTCCCTTTGCCTTCCGCCATGATTGCTAAGTTTCCTGAGCCTCTCAGCCATGCTTCTTGTACAGCCTACAGTTCCCTGAGTCAGTTAAAACGGTTTTCTTCATACATTACCCAGTATCATATAGTTCAGTATAGCAGTGTGAGAAAGAACTAATACATGGGTTTTTAGTGTAGACATCACCCGAATAATGCACATTGTACCCACCACATAATTTCTCATCCCTCACTCCCCTCTCACTCTCCTACCTTTCTGAGTCTCCAGTGTCTATTATTCCAGACTCTACATATCCATACATTGTTTAGCTTTCACTGATAAGTGAGAACATGCGATATTTGACTTTCTGTTTCTGAATTATTACACTTAAGGTAATGGCCTCCAATTCCATTCATGTTGCCGCAAAAGATACGATTTCATTCCTTTTTATGGCTGAGTATTGTGTGTGTGTGTGTGTGTGTGTGTGTGTGCGTCACAGTTCCTTTTTCCTATCATCTGTTAATAGACACTTAGTTTTATGCCATATAATAGTGCTGCAATAAACATACAAGCACAAGGCTTTTATTTTATATTTATGTATATAATATATGGAATAGTATTAATATATGATCAGACTCACATAAAAGTATATAAAAATTATTTCGCCGGACCCCGATGACTTAGTATACTATAACAATTAATTTATTTCACATGGCGTAGATTCCCGAGTAATGGGATTCCTGGGATCAAAAGGTAGTTCTATGTTTAGTTCCTTTGAAGAACTCTTCCATGCTGTTTTCCCTACGAGCCTTTATAATAATTTTACATTCCCTCTAAACAGCTGTAAATCCATTCTTTTTTGCTTCATCACCCCTCAATCAGCACACTTTTTTTTTTGACTTTCTATAATAGCCATTTTGACTGGCGGTATAAACTGTAGGATGTAAGTATGAGATAACTCAAGCACTCTTGAACTTAGAACAAAAATAAAGGATGATAGTAATAAAAGATTCTACCAACACAGACTGTCTAGAATTCTACACAAACACAGTCGTCTCTTTACAGTCTAGTGGGTATTATAGTTAAGTGATTCAGGTGAAGTTTTGTGCCATAAGACAAATGAAGCTAATATGAGTAAATGATACTTAAAATACGTATATCACTGAGAGACACACTTTTAAAACTTACTTATTTCTGGACAAGGCACTTTCCAGCTCAGGGCCCGCCAGAAAAAAAAAAAAAAAAAAAAAAAAAAAAAAAGTCATGCAACATCCCTGTCCTCATAGCTTACATACTCCATTCAGTGATACCGGATTTTAGACACAATAATCTAAATATTCAGCATTTTCGGTCAATCAACTCTACTTTAAACTTCCTATATATAAAAAGTCTAGAATTTGAACATAAAGTATATCCAAAAATTAATTTGAAAAGCTGGATAAATTTCCATAGTTGTTGCTTTAACATAAACTTGTGCGTGTTTGTATAGAATTGTTTGCTTGCTGTCTAGCACTCTTAAGGTGTTTTATACAAAATTAAAACAGAATTGGTTTTCTATTTTATCTAACTTAATTTTGAAAAAAAACTCCACATTTTTTATTAAAGTTTAGTCATAGATTTTTTTTTTTTTTTTTTTTTTTTTTGAGTTGGAGTCTCGCTATGTCACCCATGTTGGAGTGCAGTGGCACAATCCCGGCTCACTGCAAACTCCTCCTCCCAGGTTCACACCATTCTCCTGCCTCAGCCTCCCAAGTCGCTGGGACTACAGGCTCTAACCACCACGCCTGGCTAAATGTTTTTTGTATTTTTAGTAGAGACGGGGTTTCACCGTGTTAGCCAGGATGGTCTCAATCTCCTGACCTCGTGATCCTCCCACCTCGGCCTCCCAAAGTGCTGGGATTACAGGCGTGAGCCACTGAGCCTGGCCCTAGTCATAGACAATTAGAATTTATTAGGAATAGGGTTAATATAAATATCTCACGAATGTTGTTATTAGTAGTGTAAACGAGTTTTTTAAAATATTGCAAGATTTCTATTTTGAACTGAATCATATTCCCTCAAAGTTTATTTGTTAAGGCCGTAACCCCCAATGTGACTGTTTTTGGACATAGGGCCTTTAAGGAAATAATTATGCTTAATGGGATCATAAGAATGGGAACTTAACCCAGTAGAACAGGTATCATTTAAAAAAAGAAAGAGATATCAATGATCTCTTGCCCAGAGGAAAAGCTATGTGAAGACACAGTTAGAAATTGGATATCTGCATATGTACAAGCCAGAAGAAGGTTTCAGAAACCAACCCCACCAGCATCTTAATCTTGGGAACTTCCAACTTCTAGAACTGAGAAAAAATACATTTCTGTTGTTTAATCCAAACCAGTCTCTAGTATTTTGTTATCGCAGCTCCAGCAGAGTAATATCATTTATAACAGACCTAGTAAGGAAGTGTTTTTTTATATTATTTCCTTCTAAATTATCTCATAGCTTAATTACACCTTGTAAAGACATCAGTTATAATTTTAAGAAAATGATAATATATTAATAATTCAGATGGCCGAAAATGTGTGATTCCATGATCATCTTCACTTTTTCTACAAAACTGAGAACACTGGTTTGAGGATTCTGATGTCATAGTCATAATATATACAAATTTAATGCATAAAGACTGAAAGGCTATAAGAATTAAATGAAAAATTAAACCCAGAAGGAGTTACATAATTAAAGAAAGTTTGATTGACAAAGGGAAATACTTATTAGTATGAATGCCATATATTTACATAGTTCAATGTAATTAAGAAGTTATTTCACATGCATCATTTCAATTATCTCTCACAACCCAGAAGAAGATCAGAACAGGAGGACAGGAAAATATTATTACTTATAGAGCTTCTTATCTATCTTCCCTTCAAGAAAATGACCACAATTACAATTTTATATTTATTTGTGTAATTCTTTGGCTATTGTTTGTCTCTCACACTAGACTATAAGATCCATATTTATTTTCTCTTTTCATTATATGTACAGTGCCTGATGTAATTGTTTTGAACTTTTAAAAATTGAAATTAGATGCAAATCTCCAAAATGACTAAAAGCACTTTCTACCTTGATCCTGACGTTTTGTATTTTCGAGAACCAACTAAAAAGCCTCACTCATTTTATTTTTATTAAAATGAAAGTAGGACCAAATTTGATATACCCTAATCATTTCCATGAACAAAATTTTTGGTACACTTACAATCTCAAACAATATATAATGTAAAGGAAATCAATTTAGTCTTCAAACTGGCAAGGAATAAATTCATAGTACTGGCGGACTATTTCTTTTGGGCATCAAAGACTGCTTACAAAGGGTGGAAGGCATTATCAATCTTCCTTATAATAGAGAAAGAAAAGTTCACATGCCCTAAAACATTCATTGAGATGATTCTACAACTTAAATTTGAGGGCATTGTGGTGATAAGGTGACCAGAGTTAAGTACATGTATATTACGGTCTTGAACTTTTGGTCTGCCATGACTCCACCTCCACCTCCATTACCATATTCATCTACAATATTCCTGATGGTGCCTAACTGATTATCCAGTATATTCATTGCAATTAAATAATGCTATCATTCCCCTAGTATGTAATTAGGAAGGGAAATATGCTGCAACAATTCTTCCAACCAAGGACTGCCAACCCTGTCTTTAGAGAAGTTTCAACAGGAGATGGAAAAAGAGATGTGGAGTGTTGCATAATTTCTGTGACTACATTAGAAAGCCTTCTCTCATAACCAGTAAACTTAGCATGTGGACCACCAAAACATTCATTCTTTCTTTCATTATTCTTCTAAACATATTTGTAATTTTTTTTTCCTATGAATTGACTATTGGGCTTAGCATAGAGAATACAAAATTGGCAAGCAAAAAAAGAATGTAATGTATTATTTCATAAAGTTTACAATCGAACCAGAAAACAAAACTGATCACATACTTGAAAAGGTAATTAGAGGATTAGGACTCCATCCTTGTGATTTCATTAACACTAATTACCTCTCTCAGATAAGTGAAGTTAAAATCATGACAAGAGATACAATAGAGGCAGAACATAGGCAAAAACTTTCATTAAATGAATTAATGAATGAATGAGTATCACAGTAGGAAAAAGAAAAAAAAAATAGAGGCTAGATTAGCTGGAGCAGAGAGTAGCCCCTGCAGGAAGCAAAGACTGATCACATAACATAGAGCCTAGCTAATTTTAATCTTAGAGAAATAAAAAGACATTGAAGGTCAGTGTCTTTGCCCATACCCATTACTTAAAGGGTAAGGATTATTAGAGGAAGGAAAATATCACATGTAGTTCTGAAAAGGTAACTCAAGCAATACAGAAAAAGGGAAATGATTGTAGGGAGCCTTGGATTGATATGGGAAACCAGTAATTATGCTCTTGGAATTAGACAGATTTGGACCTTCTGATCAATGCATGATATAAACTTGGACGAATGGACATTTGTTAACTGCTAAAAAATATCCTTCTTTGTATTATCTTCACATGGTTGCATCAAATGAAAGGCAGCATTAGCTGCCAGGAATAACTCTATAAATACAGTTGCTAAATTATAGAGCTATTTCATGCACTATTTATCATTCAAATATGAGAAAACTAAGCTATCACAAATGTCTGCCTCTATTTGCTGGAAAAATGAGTTCAGTATATTGATTCCAAGATAATGAACAGCAATATTCCCTTGCTCTGACACTGAAATATCTATTCTTTATTTTGTCCATTTTTTTCTTAACTTCTAAGTTGAACAAATATTTCAGTATTTCAAAAGGAAAACATGAAACATATCAATACAATTAAAGTATAAGCACAATTTAGTAAATTCTTCCTGAAAATTAAATACTTTTAGAAATTAAATTCCTATCTTGAAGGAAAAGTGAAATTCCATGCAAAAATGTGCAAATGCTATGAAAATTATATTTGGGTTAGATAAACCTCACAAAGTACAATTTTCTGGAATATGGAGCAACAAATTAAAACCAGTTTATTTTATTTTTAATGTTTTAATAAAAAAATTGTATTTCAATAAAAAATAACAGAATAGTCAATAAAATACACTTTCAGGTATCTGATAATGTTAAACTGAAAGGTCATTATTTCAGTTTTTTAATGTTTAAAGTTAGCTATTAAAAGCAGGAAGAATACGTATATATGTGTATATGATATAATATAATGTAATATAATGTAAGATAATAATCTTAGGAAAAAAGGCTCAGAATTTTTAGGTACCCAAAATCTTTCCCATTTTCTCTGTTGATTTAGAGTTTTATTACAAAAATGTCCAAAGAGACATTCCAAGTAAAAAAACAGTATGTAACTTAAATTTCTCCAATTTATTCATTCTTTCTTGAAGCGTTAAAAGCAAAAACTTCCCCAAAATGTGACACAACTTTGCTCCCCTGCTTGTCTAAACAACACTATAATTCCCCCTTACAGCAATTCTATGTTTACAATCATTCAACATTCCCTCTGCTATATGGCAAGATAAGTGGTTACATGTTCAGGCAGAACAAAGAGCAACTAAAACCATTATTATTGAATTCTAAAAACTTAAAAAAAGCAGCAGGTGAAGTCTGACAAGATAAAACCAGCTGGACAAAAATGCAATGTGGTAAAATACTATTGAACATTTATGCATAAAAATGCTTTGTGAAACCACAGATAACGAATGGCTGAATCTGTAGGTTTCTAACAAAAGAAATAGTAGAAATGGACTTTGGGAAGATAAGGTTCATATATTAACCAATGACGTCAGTAAAGTATTTTTTTTTCTTTTTCTTTTTCTATTTTTTTTTTTTTTTTTTTTTTTTGCTTGAGAAAAAAAGCAAGAACAAAGCAAAGATGTCAGGAAATTAAATACGTTGGTGAGATTCTAACAACCTGTCTCAGTTGGTCAGGGGTTTCATTTTTCACAGAATATCCTAGGTTTGCTTTTAACTTCAAACCTCTGCTCAAACTTCTTTTTTTCTGGGATACTATTTATTATCTTTGATAAATATCTGTGTCAAGGAAAACTACAATGGCTGAAAATATATCTTGGCCTGGCCTGGTGCCCTTTTGAAGACATCTCTTCTTGTCTGAACTCAATTGCTCTATCTCTGAAGTTTTAAAGGAATAATCTTCCGCATTACTTATATCAATCCTGTTCACATACTGCTGAGCTTATTCTCTGTATTCCCTCCTTAATTAGGTGGTAAACATTTTCACAGGAAATTTTCTCCAACAGTATTTTAATTTTGTTTATAATCTTTTGCACAACTTTCAAAATAAATATTTATTGTATTGAACTGAATTAAATCTTCTTTGGTAATCAGTAAGTTCACCCTTTAATTATGCCCCTCAATCGTAAGCTTCAGACCCATCAAACAATCTGTATTTTGTATTTTTTACTTGTATAGGTTTATTGGGCACAAGTAAAGTTTGGTTACATGGATATATTATGTAGTGGTAAAGTTTGGGCTTTCAGTGCAAGCATCACCAAAATAATGCACATTGTTTTATGCATTATTATGCACAAAATACATTATGAAATACCTTATGTAATTTCTCATTCCTTACCCCGTTCCCACCCTCCCACTAGTCTGAGTCTTCACTCTCTATGTTCATGTGTACACATTATTTAGCTCTCACTTATAAGTGAGAACATACGGTATTTGACATTCTGTTTCTGACTTATTTCACTTAAGATAATGACCTCAAGTTCCATCCACGTTGCCTAAAAAGACGTGATTTCATTATTTTTGTGATTGAGTAGTATTCAGTTTTATGTATGTGTATGTATAGTCTGCAATTAAGTCGATTCCATATTTTTTCTATTGTGAATAGTGCTGCAATAAACATACAAGCATGGTTATTTTTTACATGAAAATTCATTTTCTTTTGGCTAGATACCCAGTAGTGAGATTGCTGGATTCAATGAAAAAAAAAGTCTGACATCACTAGTCATCAGAGACATGCAAATTAAAACCACAATGAGATACCATCTCATACCAGTCAGAATGACTATTATTAAAAAGTCAAAAAACAACAGCTATTGACAAGGATGTGTAGAAAAGGGATTGCTCATACACTGTTGGTGGGAAGGCAATTTAGTGCAACCTCTTTGGGAAAGAGTATAGAGATTTCTATAAAGAAGTCGTAGTAGAATGATGTACTTTGTACATTGTTTTTCAGGACAGGATGTCACTCTATTGCCCAGGCTGGAGTGCAATGGCATAATCACAGCTCACTGCAGCCTCCACTTCCTGGGCTCAAGCCATCCTCCCACCTCAGCCTTCTGAGTAGCCTTAGTAAAGAGAGAGGAATACCCTTGGCCAAGGAAGAGTAAAAGACACTGCAGTTAGGAAAGTGTGGACTGTGTTTAGATTTTTAAAAACTTTGAAGTTTGACTAGAGAATAGGTCATGGATAGATAACAGAAGAAGAGACACGATAAAATGATCAGATTCATGAGGTAGAGAGATTTTCATGTATATGTGTGTATATATATATAAATTTATGGGTGCCATATATATATATATACACACACACATACATGAAATAGGGAGGGAGATTTGGATATTTGGATATCACATTAAGGGGTTTAGATTAAGGATTATAGTGTGTATCTGTTTTTAGTTAGCCTGCATCTTTTACATGCTTTCATTTTATTCATTATTGGGTTTTTTTTTTTTTAATTTTTTGTAAAACATCCTGAATTATCTTTGAAATACCCCTTGACACTGCAAATCATGTTGATCTTGTTTCTCAGAAATTTGAACCTTAATCACTGATTCAAGGAGAAAAGAATGGAAGGAGCTGAAGCACCAGTTACAATGACATCGACAGATTTCTTTCTCATTTCTACAAACTTCTCCACTTCCTGTCCTATACAAGGACTGATTATTTTTCTTTTCCTTTAAATCTAGGAGTTGCCATGGATCCTTTCAAAAAATTCCTTTTGTTTCCCATAATTTGGCCAGAGTCAATTTATGTTGCTTAAAACCAAAGTACTTTATTCATAAACCAACAGAATTACATTCTATGACATTTTCACATAGGTGTTAGGAGTCAGAATAAAGCAAGATTCTATTTCTTACGTGTAGTTTTCAAAGATGGAATAAAAATTCAAAAGATCTGTCCATTGGAAAATGTTAGTATAGAATAGATGTTATTTCAAAACATCATTCTGTAGAAAATGCTGTGCTATCTTTTGAAGGAAATTTTGTCAATGTACAAAGTAACTGTGCTTGGAAAGGATTCTTGGAAAGAATAAGTTTCTCATACTTTTGTAGCCAATGTATGAAATAAACAATTCACATTGAGAAAACAAGGATTAGATTATTTTTGGAGAGCATGAAGAAGATATTTTCAATTACTTGAAAATGTGTAGCTGGCAAGATGTGTATTCATATTCAACTAATTTTCCTGCAATAGTATAAAAGGTTAAGAGTAAATTAAAAGTAGGAAGGACTCAGAATACAAACAATATCAAGCAAAGAACTTATTTTTATGATTTAAAATGTCAACTGACTTGTATGTTAGATATTCACCACACTTCTTGCTAACATTAAACACTAACTTTGCAACTAATAATAATAGTTGAAATATATTTAGAACTAAGTGCCAAATCCTGTGCTGAACACTGTGTAGATTATCTCATTCAATCTTAACTAGACTACTATATGAACAGGCCGTGTAATTCTTAGGACTCTTTTATCACACAAGAACAGCAAGCCTGATCTATATTTGCTTCAGCAAATAGGAAATTTATGGGCTCACATAAATAAAACTTCTTGGAAGAGGGTTGTCTTAAAGCGCAGTTTAATGCATGGGCTTACTTAAAACATGTAAACAATATTTACAGTTTCAAGTCCCTACCTTGAATCCCCTTTCTTTAATGAATCATCAATACCTAACTCCTCACAATCACAGGATGGCTATTTCAGCCCAGCTGAACACTCAAGTAACTCTAGATACAGAGGAAAGAGAAATAAATGTTTTTTCTGTGAACATGGTAAAGTCTTGGCTTCATTCTCCTTGACTGAATTGAATGGTACTCATTTCTATAATAATTGAGATGACATGTGTTAAAGGATTTGCACTATTTATAACAATATAATTGTGTGCATAGTAGTCATAAAGATGATAAGCATAATGAAAGCAGTGAACACTTGCAGCACTTACTTCCATAATTCTAAAAACTTTGAATAGATTAACTTATAACTTTACAATAACTGCAACACATAATATAATACTACTATTTACATTATATTGATGAGAAAACGTACACACAGAGAGGTTAATTCACTTGACCTTGTTCAACCATCTGTTAAGTTGCAGAATTTGGTTCCATCAGAAATTATCTGGCCCTAAAGGGTACAAACTAACCATTACAATTTGCTGTGCTTTTCCCCAGAAAATAAAGAAACTGAGGCACAAGAATTAAGTAGCTACTCTGAACTAATAAACTAGTGAATGGCTAAGGTAGAATACTACCTGTTTGACTGTAGAACTGGAATTCCTAGCTACTAGAATATATGAATGCATA
Source organism: Rhinopithecus bieti (assembly GCF_001698545.2). NCBI lineage: Eukaryota > Metazoa > Chordata > Mammalia > Primates > Cercopithecidae > Rhinopithecus > Rhinopithecus bieti. Next base: position 438,407 of record NW_016806626.1, read on the forward strand.
TAATGACTGTTATTGGATATATTTGAAAACAAACACGGTAGCCACAATTGCATTTGGCTGTGAACCTAAGGAGAAGAGGGAGGGCAAATGTTACATGGAATAAAATAAACTCGATTTAAGTTTCAATGAGTAGTTTTATTTTGGGTTTTGCTTCTTTCTTAAATGCATACCAAAAAGAAATCATCTTAAAACTCAGACTTAGCATGAAATAGATATGAGAATCTATTTTCTATTAGCTTCTGTTCACATATCTGGAGCCAATCCTGGTTGTCTAAATCACAGATAATATCCCCTAGTTTTAAAGGTATATCTCTGAAACCATTATTGCTGAGCTACAGAAAGAAAGAAGTTGCATACAATACTGAGAAACCTAAGCCACAGAGAAATAGAAATTGGCAAGCTCAAGACTGTCAGTACAAAGGCCCCATTATAGACTAATAAAATTGAATCTCTGCATTCAGAGAGTCAATGTTAATGTTCAAATTTTCTGACCCTAACCCTAAAACTAAGTTCTGTTATAAAAAAACGGAATCTAGGGCCTGGGCATCCCTATTTTTAAACAACTATCCAGTGTTTTAATGTTCAGACAATGTTGAAAATACTGCTCCAGAAAAAAAAAAAAAAAAAAGCACTGTGTAACTAATTCTACCATTGTGTAGGCAACAGCATCACTGGGTTATTGGGAACTTGCCAGAAAAATAAGCCTGAAGAAGCTCTTCTGACTCTCCTAACCCTAAATATAAAAAACAATGAATTCAGAAATTTCTGTGTGCTCTAGTAAGGGGACATGCAGGTGCTGAGAGGTTCAAGGGTGACGGTTAAGACCAAGAGATCTTTATATTTTGGGGCTTTATACATGAGAAATATGACCAAGACCACATATGCCAAAACAGGTGCCAAAAATTCTATCTGAAAAGTCAGAAAGAACAAGTATCCAGTCACCAATGCAGGCTCAAAAACAAAGGAGCTACTCGACAACAACTAGAATATCATATGTATTTGAGGTTCCCATGTTATATCCAAACACCATCTTGGAAAGGACCAGATGTCTTACAGGTTTGGTATTTGAGAGTTCACACGGAAGAAAAATATTTTTAACTGAAAGAAACTATGCTACTTTAAACTTTTTTTTTTTTTAATCCTCTTAACCCACATCAGGATAAAGAGTGAGGGCAGGTTGTGGGACTTAAGAGCAAAAGTACATAAATTACACAGAATAAAAAGCTTTATTTCCTTTGCATATTTATGTGGTAGTATGCCCATTTTTGACATACGAATTCTAATTTCACAGATACTATTTTATTCTCCCTACATTTTTTGACCTTTTTCTTCTCTCATTCTAACAGCAATTACTCTGCATCTTTGCTTCTGGACAGGTTTGTGACTGGAAATAAGGCATTTGCCTAGAACCATCCCTTTATCAGCATTAGTTCCAGAAATCTAAACTCATTGAGGACATTTTACAGAGTGCTGTGAGGAAGCTATAAGCAAAGAGAAAGAACTCTGAAAAGAAACATCCAGATGGAATTTGCCTAATAGCAAGAGAAGAACCCAACTTCATGGCTGGGAAAAGTGCAGTGATTGTGAGCCTGGAAGGAGGAGAGACACAGGTATAGTGGGTCCTCAGCAGCATGGGGCGAGGGGGCAAAACTCCTAAATGAAATCACCATATGTGCAACTAACTTTTTCTTTATTAACAATAACAGTTGATAACAATTTGTACTTACAGGTGTACAACATTGACAGAAAAATAGCATAATGCTTTCAAACCTAACGAAGGCACTACAAACAACTAAGGCAGTACTTTCTTACAGTCAGGTAAAATCAAGAATCCAGTCAAAAATTAGGTCAATTTAAAGAAAAATAACGTCAAATTTATTGTACTCCTAAATACACTATTTATACTTACTACCCAAAAGATAGTTTGGAATTGATATATTAAATTTACAAACATTCAATAATTAAGACACTCAATAATCAATACTTTTTTTTTTTTTGAGATGGAGTCTCGCTCTGTCGCCCAGGCTGCAGTGTAGTGGCTCGGTCTCGGCTCACTGCAACCTCCGCCTCCCGGGTTCACGCCATTCTCCAGCCTCAGCCTCCCAAGTAGCTGGGACTACAGGCGCCCGCCACCATGCCCGGCTAATTTTTTGTGTTTTTAGTAGAGATGGGGTTTCACCGTGTTAGCCAGGATGGTCTCGATCTCCTGACCTCGTGATCCACCCACCTAGGCCTCCCAAAGTGTTGGGATTACAGGCGTGAGCCACTGCGCCCGGCCCAATAACCAGTACTTTTTAAAAATATTAAATATAGAAGAAAATGTTTCCTTGAGCCAAAATTTGAGGCTGAAGGAAATGCGACAGTTGCCTAGAAAGATGAGCCAATACACCTTAGCCTTTACCCAGGTAAAGAAAGCACTGCTATCATGGATTTTATCAGAAAAGAGAAAATCTCCTGGTATATCCAGCTAACATACACTCCTAGTATATCCACATAAACACATATTACCCCAAAAACATAAATATCTGGAATTCAAGTCATTGATAGAATGCTAAGGCTCCAATTAAAAAAAATAAATAAATAAACTATTGAGTAAATACATGGACTCATACACAGTAGTGCAAGCTTGTGCATTTTAAAAACTGGTTGTGGCTGGGCACAGTGGCACACACCTGTAATCCCAACACTTTGGCAGGCCGAGGCGGGTGGATCACCTGAGGTCTTGAGATTGAGACTAGCCCGACCAACATGGTGAACCCCATTTCCATTAAAAATACAAAAATTAGCTGGACTTGGTGGCAGGCACCTCTAATCCCAACTACTAGGGAGGCTGAGGTAGGAGAATCGCTTGAACCTGGAAGGCAGAGGTTGCAGTGAGCTGAGATCGTGCCATTGCACTCCAGCCTGGACGACAAAGTGAAAAATAAAAAACAAAACAAAACAAAACAAAAAACTGGTTGAAATAACATCTTTATGGCTAAAATTTAATTACCCAGGAAATCTAATTAATATACATTTTGAGAATATTCTATTCCTCAAATACTACAGTTTCTTCACACCTTACAATATGCTATAGCTTATTTGCTAGAAAATACTATTGTCTCACATTTTGTCTTTATATTTTGTTCATTTATATCTGGCATTTAATTGGATAGTGATTTTTTTATTTGATTAGCACTTATTTTAAAGGTAATTATGCAGGGATTCATTTTTTTTTTAAGTTTATTCTTTCTTAGTGCTATCTAAAGATGCAACTTTTGTTCACAGGAAGGCATCATTACTCAGAAAAGAAGTGATTTATGGAGTAATTAAAGCAAACTAAATCTTCAGTAACTAAATGTAAATTATAAGTGAATGCTCACTTGGTCTGACCTCTCTACTCTTTTTAAACATAAAATATTTATATTATTGCCATTAGTATGTTAATAATCCTGGGTTTTAGAAGTAGTTTTATTTAATTTTGACTTTGTTTATATTTGCTTTTTCTAAGTCAAAGATACTAAAATGAATGGGCATTTTTACTAAAACTAGGAATAGTGCCAGATGAAAGCTAGATGATTTTAAAACTATGAATAAAATAGGGTTACAATTACACACATATACTCACACGCTCATTTGTTTTCAGTTAAACATTTCTGAGTACACATATATGTACCTGTCAATATTTCCTATCTAAGAGTGTATTTGTTTTTATATAGCACATAAGAATTCTCTCAAAATTATTAATGTATTCATTAAATTTGCTTATTTATTGTTCAAAAATTATTCATTAAATTGTGAACAATAAATGGTTAGAGATTCCCCTGCCACCAACCACAATCTGTAACTCTTAGTTGGTGACAATTATATTTTTTAGATTAAACTGAATTGAAAAACTAAAACACTGATATTGGTAAATGTTGCAAAAATTTGAAGAACTGTTCCACATATTGCTGTTAAAAAATGTGAACAAATAAATAGGCCAAGAATTTGGAAAGCAAGTAAGAGATGAATGAATGTTTGGGTTAATATTTTTATATAAATACAGCACTCTAAATCCAAACATACATAAAGAAGTACATATACATTTTTACAGATAAGTAACTAGAAGTTATGACTATATGGTGTATAATACAATGATGAATTAATATATTTACATCACCAATGATTTATTCAATATTTAGAGTTATAATTGATTTTATAAAAATATATTCATATATCATAACATTTTATTAAAATGTTTATATTGTGGGTGACTATATGTTCTTTTGACATTTTATTAAAATAGATGCTTATTTAAAATATGCTTAATAATCTTGCTCAAATAAACTAGAAATTAGTTTATACATTCATGGATATCATCAGAAATTTTAATAAAACTTTTAGTAATATTTTATTTTATTTATGTTTTTTTCTATGGAAAAGTAAAAGTGATGAGATTAACTCATTTCCACAACAGATTTCATGGTTCAGTTACAATCTGTTTTCTAAAAATGGGAAGTCGACTCAATATGAATGTTTAGCATGCAGTTAATATCTAGAATATATTACTATGATACTGATCATTTTTACTCCCCTTAAAATACTGCTGTTAAGAAAAGAAATCAAGAAAGAAAAATGTTCTTAATATAACACAGCACAAAGAGGAATCATATTGTTATCTGAGAAATTCCTCATAAATACATGTTTAGAAGTATTCTCGGAGGGAACTTGGTACACTTCTTTCACTTTCCTAGAGCATAATGTGATTTGTTCAGAAATTAAACCACAATTAACTGTGTAAAATCAGAAATCAAGTGTATCATTTTTGTTTTAGCCACACAAAAGCCAATAACATTGTGAAAATCAGCAGTATTCCATAAAAGTGGAACCGCTGCACCCCATTCTACTTGAATACTTGGTCCAAAAAGATATTTGACCTGATAATTACTTTACGACAAATTATAGAAACAGTATTTAAAATTTTATAATGTTCAATTTAAAACTAATTATAAAAATTTTCATGGTTAACAGCATTTAATATATTAGTTTTAAAACTACATAAATCATTTAATTTTAAGTCTGTGTTTTCCTTTATTACTAAAGACAAAATTATTTTCTCCTAGAAAGTCTACATTTATTATATTCTAATTACAATCTTATTATTCTGGTTCTTGTGTAATAATAATGGAGAAATAACAAATTTGTCCCATGTCATACAAAGAGTGGAGAAAAATAACCTGTGTGCCTTTGATGAGATAAACTGCTGTACTTACACTCGTGAAATTTCAAGACAGTAGCTCTCAATGACATTCCAGTTATTTCTGCCCATATCGCCATTTCCAAATACCCTAGTGATATCTATATTAGGCATATTGTAGCAAAACTTCTTTCATTTGTCTTTAGCATTTCATTGTCTTTAACCCCCACAAGTGACATCAGTTTTTAAAATTCAACTTTGTTTATTTATTTAAATGTACTCAAGCTTAAAAATGGCATTGAAATCAATGTATTTGAGAATATGGAACATGAGAGACAGAGACGGGTTTGGAGGAGGAGAGAGAGAGAGAGAAATATGGAGGGAGAGTTACAGAAAGAAGAAGAGAGATGAATACATCTAAGCTGTTTCTGATTGTTTTCATTTATTGCTTGATTTAAACCTTCTTCTATCCATCTACTTCCCCACAAACCTGTTTCAGAAATTATTTGTCTAGAAAAACTTGCTGTCTACTTGCTCTGAAATGTTTGACTCTCCAGGATGGCGCAGTTGTTAATGTATTAGTAGATTTTAAATCCTACTGCTTTCTGCAGATCTTTTTATGAATGCTTGTAAGGCATGTCAGCATTAGGTTTGAAAGCAAAATCATATGTTACCATATGGAAAATCAGAAAGAGAGCAGTTCAAGTCTGGTGATTTTTAAGAGAATGGAAATACATATTTTCACATGAACTTCAAAAAATTTACATGCTATCTTAAATATCCTTCTCTGAGCTGAACCTGAGCATTAAAAAAAAAGGAAGGTTCAAGTTGAATTGATATTAGGTAACCAGTACAATAATTCTGATATAGAAAATGTTTCTAGCACCTGAACTTGACCTAAGCTGACTTGTATTTTTTTTCACGTCTGCTGTCTCACACTTGATGTGTCACCAGTCACACTATACTACTTCTGCACATACCAGGTTGTGTGTTGCTGGTTGCTTGAATTATGTTCTTTACTCCTTCCTTTTCCATTTCTTTACTAACACTTCTTGAGCACCTACTAAGTGTCAGACTTTGTGCTACATGTACAGTGAGAAATAACATACAACACGCCCTCACAGTGTTTGCCAAAGCAAGATGCATATTCTAAAGAAGAAAGTCTCGTCATTTTTGCCAACATGGATGAATCTGTAGGACATTATGTTAAGTGAAATAAGTCAGAAATGGAAAGACATATACACATCACTTCACTCCTTTGTGAAGTCTCATGGAAGTAGAGTGGACTGATGACTTCCAGGGGCTGGAAAGATATTGGTCAAAGAATACAAAATTTCAGTTATGTAGAAGGAAGAATTTTAAGAGAGCTATTGTATAACATGATGACTATAGTTACCAATATATAGCATTCTTGAAAAATGCTAAGAGAATGGATGTACCAGTTCTCACCACAAAAATGGTAACAATGTGAGGAAATGCATATGTTAATTACCTAGATTTAGTCATTCCACAATGTATATATACTTCAAAACATCATGGATGTAAATGTTCTCACCACAAAATGGTAACTATTTGAGGAAATGCATATGTTAATTACTTAGATTTAGTCATTCCACAATGTAAATATGCTTCAAAACATCATGTCATCCTTAGTACAACACATACAATTGTATCTGTCCATTAAAATATTTAAAATTTTTTAAAAGAACATGATAAGGAAATGAAAAGGTGCTCTGCTTCCAGGTGGTAGAGATGGATGGCTTATCTTTTTGACTAATACACTGAGTGAATATCTCATCCAGAATGAGTATGATTATTTAATTTCCATCTTCCCAATACAAGGGGAATTAAGAGCAGCTGGAGAAAAATTACAGCCATTAAAACTGCTGCTTTTCTTTCTCCATCATTCATATAAATTCTGCTGTACCTTTATCTCCTCTGTTCTATAATTTTTATCCCTTTTATTTTGGCCTCTCTCCACAAGTCATAAGCAATTTCAAGCGCCTTTCAATTATAAAAAAATAAATAACAATAAAAGCCATCCCCATGATCCTACAACCCCTGGAGATATTATTCAATGCTATTCTTCTATTTTTCTTTCAAGTCTTTTTTTTTTTTTTTTTTTTTTTTTTTTTTTTTTTTTTTTTTTTTTTTTTTTTTACTTTTTATTGCTATTTCTACTTCCTCACATTCAACTGAACTATCATTTCAATACCACTGGTTTCTGTATCTACCACATGATTATATATACACATGTGAAAGTCAATAATTGCCAAATGTAACAGATAAGTTTTTTCAGTTCAACTATTAAAAATACCCCAGAAGGATTTGCCATGTTTTTACTATCTGTTTGTAGACCCACTGCAACCATGGAGACCACAGGCTGCTGTTATTTCTTGCTCTGTCTGCATCTCTTTAATTATGTTTTATCTTCATTTCCTTGCCGTTATGTCCTTTATGTAGCCATCTTCTAATTATTTGGGTAATTTAAACAGTTCTTCTGATTTCAGCTAATGAAAATAAATCCTGTAACTTGTCCTGAAATAGCAGAGGGTGCTTTATTGATAATATGTTCAAGTCTGAACTCTTTGATATTTGAACCTCTCCTCTTCTGATATTCTTTATTGTACTTACTAACATGATACCAGCATCTTAGAAATCACTGTTAAAGTCTGCCTTTCTTTAATCTTACAATTCATTGATTGATTGTTAAATTCATATGAATTTCTGTTTGTATCCTCCTGAGTTGATTTCCTAATCTTTATGTTTATAATCATGTCAGTAACTTAACTTGTGTTCGCTTTATATCCTAACTGTGTACACCTACTTATGTATCTTACCTATAACTATCCATAAGCATCTTTCCAGTTGCTGTCAAGGTGTATATCACACAATATATTTTCCCTACATACAACCGTTTATTGACTTCCCCTGTGTGTGAGATTAACTGACCAGATCCTTTCCATGACACTTAAAGCCATCACAGGTTGTATACCCATGAAGCCAGCCTTGTCACGTTACGATCAAACTACATATACTGCTTACATTCACCATAGTTTACACATTTTGTTTAGTATTTTTAAATTTTATTTATAATTCACATTGCAGTTCATCATTTTCTTAGTTTTTTTTGTCTCCTCTGCCAGGAATGTTCTTTCCATCTTCCTCTTTAATGAACCTACTTTCAACTTAATATTCTAGATTAATTTCTGGATGAGTGTTATTACCTCAGGAATAATTTCATGTCCCTGCCCTGCACATGCACAGTGTATAAACCTGGATATCTACAAGTTTCATTATGTGCATCTTTCTTTTGTATTCACTTCACAATTTTATAACAATCAGATTATAGGAGAGTCTTCTGTAATATATTCCAAACTCCTTTGGGGGCAGTAATTCCATATTATTTATCAGTCTTTGTCTTTGTATACAATTTTGCAGGTGCTCAATACGTATAGGCTTCTAATTCCAAACAATATATGTGAAAAATGAATGAAATGTGCCATTGTAATAAAGCTTGAATGCTGGGAGTTTAGAATACTAGCTGTTTATTGTTGTTTAAAAAATGGAATAATTGTTTTCCACTCCAATTGGTTATCATGAAAAAAGTGTATGTAAGGTCTTGAAGAAATACTAACATGAATAAAATAAAATATATTGCAAAAATCAAGGTAAATATAACATCTTTTGTTATTCTATAAGAAGCAAATGATGTAAGAGTTGCCATGTCTTAAAAAATAAGTTTCATTCAGGAACAAAAGCTACTAAACCAGGGGCACTTTATAGAAAGGATCTTTGCTTAAATAATTTAATTTGCCTTGTATCATCTGGCCACCAGTTAAAAGAACGAGTTATAAATTAGCAAAGTCTGTTATTTGTTAAGGTGAAATTCAACATACAAAAATCAATATGAACAGAAGGATCTGATTTTCATAAATTTAACCTAATTATTTGAGATAATTATTCTTCCCAACATTTTCTTACCTTATTTTGCCCTCATCAGCAAAATCACCAAGACTCTTACTCTTTACATATTTTTCCAGTGGTTTCTGCTTGTTATAAACTACACTGACATTGTGAGCTCTCAAAATATTGCTTAATTAGGTAAGGCATAATTTTCTATTTTTTATAGGTTTTCATGTTGAAAATTGCTTTGAACACTAACAGAAAAAAATTATCAGGGTTAAACAGTGCTTTAAAACCTCAGTTTTAGGAAGAATATTCTCTGAAAAGCATTACTTCCTATGTGGATACTGCAAAGGTTTAAGTTACAAATACTGTCGATCTCACAGCTGTTCTCCTTTAAGCTATCATTATGTCAATTTTCTTTTAAACCGTTATTTATGATGCACAAATAGCTTTTATATTTCAAAAAAGGAATTTTTCAGAAGCGAGAACAATACTAGAAGCTACTTAATAGTAAATCGTATCTCATATTTTGTTCTATGTGACCTTTTTTATGGCCTTTAACGTTTGACCCTAATGTAGATATGTGATTGTCAATGATTTATTTTCCTTTTCTTTTCTCTTACTATTTTTATGTGGATTGCTGTTAGTGTTAATCTTTGTAGTTTATGTTACAGTTCATCAGACTATTAAGAACCATATCTGTACCTAATGGAGAGGACTATATATTGCCTGTAGATAGTGACATGAGGTAGACACTATGACCTAATGGATTTTGTGTCTCTTTTGATTTGAGAGTGAGAGCATCTTCCTTTGTGTTGTATATAATTGTTTTATGTTAGGCAGATGCATTGAGTTGTTTAAATATGAGTCAAAATGTGAAAATGTGTGCTGAGTGACAAATATGTGAAATCTTTACTTCAGTACCCATTTGCCCTCAGATGCAGCCATTGACTTTTCCATCCTTCCTACTATTTACTTCAGGGTAATTAACCTTGGAAGATGTGTTCCTTAGACTCCCATTTCAGCTGACTTATGGTGTGGTTCAACCAGTCACTGATAAAGGAAGAAAGCAGTGTATTTCTCCTTTTCCTGAGCCTCTGGCAGCATTTTTGACAGTGTTAGTTTACATATATGGCTCCAATTCTCACTAGAGAAACCCCCTCATGAAACCAGGTTCCACTGAGTGATTTTGGCTCCTGATGTCTCTCATCACAAAAGTAAGGCAGCTTCTTTCATTTGTGCCTCCGTCTGGTCATAGCCTCCAGCTCTTGGTAATCTCTGGGCTGATTTGTGATCTGCTTGCCTTCTCCATCACTTTATAATCAATACTTGAATTAAATAACATCTATTTTAAGTACCCAGAATGGCTTCTGTTTTCCTATTGAACTCTGGTAGGTATAGGAAAAGACAACAAAATGCCAGGATCAGTGGATATAGATCCTGCTGGTGCAGATGAATTGTTGGAGTTAGGGAGCAGAGGGAGTAAACCAGAGGAGAGGAACTGGTCAGAAAATAGGATATTTGAAACGGCTATTGCATTTGCAATTATTAATAATAACTAAGTGTAACCATAGAAATTAATGTCCGAGATACTTGGAGGAAAGTTCCATTGTAAGAGAAAACAAATTGGAACTGAGAGGTCAGAGGACTGAAAAGAACCTGACAAAGATTTTCTCCATGACCAAAATTTTGTCAGGCTCTTCTGAGTAATTTTCTCTCCTAGGTCCCAACCTCTGGATTTCTGTATCTGTATTTGCCTTACCCAATTTTAGGAAGAAATTCTGCTGAGTCAGTTTTAGCCAGAATCCCCACGTTCTATATCTAATTGTCCACAATATCTGAGTAAAAAGCCTCATCACCTACCATCCTTCAGGTGATATCTCATTACCCTGGCCTGCCTTCAGCAAAAATCCTCTTAGGTCTGTTTAACTAGAACCTTGACCCCCAGTCTTGATGTTTTCTGTTTCTCATTCACTGACTTTATGGCTGCAACGTAAGTGTGTGGTGTAAAGGTATTTGATTTAAAATTAGGGAGAACATTGTTTAGGAAAGAGGAGAATGGTCTAGAAAAGGCAATGGAGAGGACGGAAGATAGTTCTCCTTGTCTAAATTTCTTAGACTTGCAGGAAAGAAAACAACCCCAACTTGAGAGAGCTTCAAGAAAAGCAGTGTCCTTAAGGGAGAACACTTTTTAAGTAATAAAAAAGGGAAGAAAATACCAGAGAGTGTGTTGAGAATGTGTGGGATTTTACCAACATACGAACTAAATCCCCAAGGACTCAGTGGAAGGGATTCAAAATGTAGGAACAGTAATAAATGTGAGCGAGAAAAGCAGATATATAGATATATAGAAAATATAATCCAGGGAATAGGAGATCAACAGCAAGTTCTGAGTTTGTTGAAGGCAGGTAGGGATTTTTGTCTGTTGGTTACAAAGCAGATGATGGTATTGTGTCTTGGAGTGATAATGAGGGATAAGGTGAAGGGGAGTATACAGAGGCAGTTGATGACTAAGAACTCCTGGACTGTTACTCCTGTTTATAAAGTTGGAAAGAATCATTCTTTTCCTCTCAATTTCCAAGTATTTCACTGGTTGTGATCTGACATGTATTACCTTTCGAATAGAATTATTTTCCCATTCCCATACAGGATCAATTTCTTAATACTTACAAGTTATCCAGAAAAGCCAGAAATGTCCATCATACCTAACCCTTATTCTTCCAGAAATAGGTGATACAAAATGTTAAGGGAAATATTTGTATTTTATCACCTGATGGAGTATCAGAGATTTTAGTAATTTGCCACTGGAATTTTTAAAAAATCTTATGTGCATATCAAACTGGCCCATTGTTTTCTACCACCCACTAACCACAATAATTTTCCTTATTTCTTTGCATGTCTAAATGCTGCCAGCCACTCTTAGGGACTTGTCATCCTGAAATTCAGGACTGGCACTGGATCTTGGTCAATAGTCATTATCTAAAGTATAATGGACCCTCTGTAAACCTATAATTAGCTTTATAAAACACAAGATGCCACATATTTAGAATTGTTGAAAGATTAGTTAAGAGTATTTTAATAACCTTAAATTTGCCAGACTTTTGTCAGTACCTGGGTTAAAAAGAGTATCTGCAGATTTGCTACTCAGGTATGGTTTTGTTTGATTCATTTAATTCAGTCTGTGATTATTGAATGCATACTGTGCTAGATACTCAAAATCCAAAAAAGATAACTAAATATTCTATTCCTTTTGAGGTGCTTTAGTTATGGTTTTTAAAGCTTTTAAAATTCTTTACATAGTATTGTATTAGGCCGACAGTTTGAAAAAGATCATTCATGAATTTATTCACTAATTATTTCAAACATTTTGTGTCCTTAGCAAGGTAGCAGAATACATAATACATCAAAAATGATAATGTTACTCTATATCTTAAAAAATATTTTTCTTTTATGATTTTAGCTACATCATTTTATTTTGTTTGGCTATTTCTCATTATAAGTGCTATATTGTAATTGAAATAAGTCTTTGTCAGTAACAAAATATAGTATTAAATATCCACACATATATTCTTCAATTATATATGTATAATATTTCATAAGTATTTTTCATTGACAAGACAATGCTGATTTCAACTAAATTTATTTACAGTAATTTCTAAGTCAAATACTTAAGTGACAGATTCCTAAATTATCTAAGCCATCAAAGAAATTTGCAATTTATCAACAGTTCAACTGTTTCACCTGTATAAAAAGGCAAATTTACGGCACATTTTTAAAGAGAAATTGTGAGAATAAATTCAAAAGATTTACTTCCTTTAGAAAACCTATGCTTGACAAAATTTGGTAAGTAACGCAGGAGCTGGCATACTAAGTTTTGGATGTGATCAAAATTTTGGTTAAGCATTTAACTGATAGATGTGTAAACTTCACTTTGCGAAGTAAGATTACTGGAATTTATGATACACACATTTCAACACTCATAGGAGTTGCCGAATTTCTCTACAAAGTGATTGTTGCGAATTATATTATTACCAGAAATTCATATTTGTCCTTTGTGTATCCATATTAATATTGTTTATGAATACTAGTTTTTAATGACTGTGATATGAAATGATATTGTTTATTTAATTTTAATTGTCTTGATTACTCGTGGGATTGAACAACTATTTCTTTCTTTTTTGTTGTTGTTTTTTACTCTTATTTTAGATTCAGCAGTTATGTGTGCATATTTGTTACCTGGGTATCATGTGTGATGCTTAGGTTTGGAATATGAGTGATCATATCACCCAGGTACTGAGCATAGTACACGATAGGTATTCAACCCTAGCCCCCTACCCTCCTTAATCCCTCTAGTAGTCTCTAGTTTGTATTCTTGCCACCTTTATGTTCATGAGTACCCAGTGTTTAGCTCCCATTTACGAGCGAAAACACATGGTATTTGGTTTTCTATTTCTGCATAAGTTTGCTTAAGCTAAGGGTTCTCCGGCATCATTAATGTCGCTGCAAAGGGCATAATTTTGTCCATTTTTATGGCTGCATAGAATTCCATGGTGTATATGTGCTACATAGAATTCCATGGTGTATATGTGTTACATTTTCTTTATCTAATCAACTATTATTAGCACCTAGGTTGATTTTATGTCTCTGTTTTTGTGAATAGTGTTTTGCCTCAATGAACATGTGAGTACATACATGTTTTTGACAGAATGATTTATTTTCTTTTGGATAGATATCAAGTAATGGGATTGCCAGATCAAGTGGTAGTTATGGTTTAAATTATTTAAGAAATCTCTGATGAGCATTTTTTCATGTGTCTGTTGGCTGTGTTAATGTCTTCTTTTGAGAAATGTCTGTTCATATCCTTTGCCCACTTTTGATGGGGTTGTTTGTTTTTTCCTTGTATATTTGTTTGAGTTCTTCGTAGATTCTGGATATTAGCCCTTTGTCAGATGAGTAGATTGCAAAATTTTCTCCCATTCTGTAGGTTGCCTATTCACTCTGATGGTAGTTTATTTTGCTGTGCAGAAGCTCCTTAGTTTAATTAGATCCCATTTGTCAATTTTTGCTTTTGTTGCCATTGCTTTTGGTGTTTTAGACATGCTCATCATCACTCGCCATCAAAGAAATGCAAATCAAAACCACAATGAGATACCATCTCACACCAGTTAGAATGGCAATCATTAAAAAGTCAGGAAACAACAGGTGTTGGAGAGGATGTGGAGAAATAGGAACACTTTTACACTGTTGGTGGGATTGTAAACTAGTTCAACCATTATGGAAAACAGTATGGCAATTCCTCAAGGATCTAGAACTAGATGTACCATATGACCCAGCCATCCCACTACTGGGTATATACCCAAAGGATTATAAATTATTCTACTACAAAGACACATGCACACGTATGTTTATTGCGGCACTATTCACAATAGCAAAGACTTGGAATCAACCCAAATGTCCATCTGTGACAGACTGGATTAAGAAAATGTGGCACATATACACCATGGAATACTATGCAGCCATAAAAAAGGATGAGTTTGCGTCCTTTGTAGGGACATGGATGCAGCTGGAAACCATCATTCTTAGCAAACTATCACAAGAACAGAAAACCAAACACCGCATGTTCTCACTCATAGGTGGGAACTGAACAATGAGATCACTTGGACTCGGGAAGGGGAACATCACACACCGGGGCCTATCATGGGGAGGGAGGAGGGGGGAGGGACTGCATTGGGAGTTATACCTGATATAAATGATGAATTGATGGGTGCTGACGAGTTGATGGGTGCAGCACACCCACATGGCACAAGTATACATATGTAACAAACCTGCACGTTATGCACATGTGCCCTAGAACTTAAAGTATAATAATAAAAAATAAAAAATAAAAAAAAAAAGAAATCTCTGAACTGATTTCCACAGTGGCTTAACTAATTTACCTTTCCCCCAACAGTGTATAAGCATTCCCTTTTCCCTGCAGCCTTGCCAGCGTTTTTTATTTTTACTTTTTAATAATAGCATTATGACTGATGTGAGATTGTATCTCATTATGGTTTTAATTTGCATTCTCTGATGATTTAGAGATGTTAAACATTTTTCATAAGTTTATTGGCCGCTTGTATCTCTTCTTTTAAGAAGTGTCTTGAACAACTTTTGCTTTATCAGTCGAGAATCTTGGTTTCTACCACCTGAGTTGTCCATAAAATTATTTTGTAAAAGAAGCTTTTATTCATTTTAATTTTATTTATCAATGTATAGAATATATATATATATTCTCTATATTAATGCTTTGTTGCAAATATATGGGTCACAAATATGATTTTGTTGCATTTCATCATGTATACTTTTATTAGAATTTTAATCAAGAACATTGTAGTTTCAAATGCTACTATAAGAAATAATACAGAGAAGACCTGTGTACACTTTTTCCAGTTTCTCACAATGGTAAAATTTTGCAAACCATATTATAAAATAACTAACATATTGGTGTTTGTACAATTCATGGATCTTACTCAGATTTATCCAGCTTTATTTACATCTGTGTGTGTATGCGTGCGTGTGTATGTGTATGAAAGAGAGAGAGAGAGTATATGTGTGTTTATTTAGTTCTATATAACTGTACCACATGTGTAAGTTCACATATACACCACCACACTCAGGATATACTGAACAGTTCCATTACCAAAAGAATCCCTCCTGTCGCCTTTATATTGCCACGCCCATCTCTTCCTAACAATTCTCTGCTACTGGTCACCTCCACTTCAGTCCCTGTCCCTAACCACTAGCATGCACTAACCTGTTTTCATTTCTAAAATGTTGTCATTTGAAAATGTCTTATATATGAACCAATATAGTTGCTCACCTTTTGAATGTGGATATTATTTAGTTTTTATTTTAATTCTGGTGTACATGTGCAGGATGTGCAGGTCTATTACATAGGTAAACATGTGTCATGGTGGTTTGCTGCACCTATCAAAACATTGCCTAAGAATTAAGCTCAAGATGCATTAGCTATTTTTCTTAATGCTCTCTTTTCCCCAACTCCACCCTCTGACAGGCCCCAATGTGTGTTGCGCCCCAGTGTGTGTCCATGTGTTCTCATTGTTTAGCTCCCACTTATAAGTGAGAACATGCGGTGTTTGGTTTTCTATTCCTACATTGGTTTGCTGAGGATAATGGCTCCATCTCCATCTATGTCCCTGCAAGGACATGATTTTATTCCTTTTTTTGTGTGTGTGACTGCATAGTATTCCATAGTGTAGACGTACCACATTTTTTTTTTTTATCCAGTCTATCATTGATGGACATTTGGAAGGATTCCATGAATTTGCTACTGTGAATAGTGCTTCAATGAAAGTACGTGCGCATGTATCTTTGTAAAGAATGATTTACATTCCTTTGGGTTTATACCCACTAATGGGATTGCTTGGTCAAATGATATTTCTGGTTCTAGATCTTTGGGGAATCCCCACACTGTCGTCCACAATGGTTGAACTAATTTACATTCTCACCAACAGTATTAAACCATTTTCCTATTTCTCTGCAACCTTCCCAACATCTCTGTTGCTTCCTGACTTTTTAATAATTGCCATTCTGACTGGCATGATACGGTACCTCATTGTGATTTTGATTTGCATTTCTCTAATGATCAGTGATGTTGAGCTTTTTTTCCATATGTTTGCTGGCTACATGAATTCTTCTTCTGAGAAGTATCTGTTAATGTCCCTAGCCCACTTTTTAATGTTTTTTTTTTTTTTGATATAAATTTGTTTAATTTCCTTGTAGATTCTGGATATTAGACCTTTTGTGATGAATGGCTAAATTCCTGGACACATACACCCTCCCAAGGCTGAAGTAAGAATAAGTTAAAACCCTGAATAGACCAATAACAAGTTTTGAAATTGAGGCAGTAATAGCCTACCAAGCAAATAAAAGACCAGAATCAGATGGACTTACAGCTGAATTCTACCAGAAATGCAAAGAGGAGTAGACACCCTTCCTTCTGAAACTATTCCAAGCAAGTGAAAGGAGAGACTTCTCCCTAACTCATTCTATGAGGCTAGCATCATCCTAATACCAAAATATGGCAGAGATACAACAAAAAAGGAAAACTTCAGGCCAATATCCCTGACAAACATTAGTGTAGAAATTCTCAATAAAATTCTGGAAAGCCAAATCCAGCAGCCCATCAAAAAACTTACCCACCACAATCCAGTTGGCTTCATCCCCGGGATGCAAGGCTGATTCAACATACAAAAATCAATAAATATAATTCATCACATAAACAGAACTAAAGACAAGAAACACATGATTATTTAATTAGATGCAGAAAAGGACTTCAATAGAATTCAACATTTCTTCATCTTGAACTCTCATAACTTCATGAATTCTCATAAACTAGGTATTTAAGAAACATACCTCAATATAATAGCCATTTATGACAAACCCACAGCCAATACCATACTTAATAGGCAAAAACTGGAAGCATTCCTCTTGAAAATGAGCACAAGACAAGGATGCCCTCTCTCACCACTCCTACTCAACATAGTATTGGAAGGTTTGTCCAGCAGAATCAAGCAATAGAAAGAAATAAAAATTCCTCTCTTCAAATAGGAAAAGAGGAAGTCAAATTCTCTTTGTTTACAGATATCCTGATCCTATATCTAGGAAACCTCATTGTCTCAGTCCAGAAGCTTCTTAAGCTGGTAAGCACCTTCACCAGAGTCTCAGGATACAAAATCAAAATGCAAAAGTCACAAGCATTCCAATACACCAACAACTAGCAAGCCAAGAGCCAAATAATGACTGAGCTGCCATTCACAATTGCTACAAAAAGAATACAATACCTAGGAAAACAGCTAAAAAGGGATGTGAAGGACCTCTTCAAAGAGAACTACAAACCACTGCTCAAGTAAATCAAAGAGAACACAAAGAAATGGAAAATCGTCCCATGTTCATGGATAGGATGAATGTGGATTTTTAATTAGCATAATCCTTTCAAGATTCATCTGAGTTATTGAATGCGTATACAGTTTTTTCTTTTCCATTCAGAATAGTATTCCATTCTGTGTATATATACAGTTTAGTCATTCACCTGTTGGATATCTGAGCTATTTCCAGTTTGAGCTCTAATCATTAAAACTACCATGAATATTTTTGTTCAAGTTTTTTTGGGAAGATAAGTTTTCAAATGATAGTTTAGTTTGTATAATAATTATATCTTTACTTTTGCAAGAAACTGACAAATTTGTTCCCAGAGAATATGCACCATTTTACCTTCCCACCAGCAATATATGATTGACCTAGTTTCTTTGCATCTTCATCTGCATTTGGTGTCCTATTTTTTTAAAAAACATGTATTTCAGCCATTCTGGTGTAGTGATATTGTGGTTTTGATTTATATTTTCTTGCTGCATAATAATGTTGAATAGCTTTTCATGTGCTTATTTGCCATTTTTATATCCTCTTCATAACTTTGACCATTTTATATTAGACTTTTTGTTTGTTTGGCTGTTGAATTTTGATTTTCTTTTGTGTATTCTAGACACAAGACTTTGTAGGATAGGAGTTTGGCAAATCTTTTTGCCTTGTCTGGTGTTGATCTTTTTATTTTCTTCATAGGTCTTTGGCAGAGCCCATATATTTCCATTTAAATTATGGAATTATCTTGTCTATGTCTATGAAAATTATTTCTGGCACCTTTACTAAAATTGCATTAAATAGCTTTAGATAATTCTGCAGACAAATGTCATCCCTACTATATTGATTCTTTCAATTCATGAACAAAAGTTATGTATCTTCATTAATTTAAGCCTACTTGATTTTCTTCATCAGCATGTAGTAACTTTAATTGTACAAATCCATACAGAGTCTTTTAAGTGTTTACCTAAGGATTGCAAATTATTTGGAGTGATTGTACATAGTATTGTGTTTTCATTAAATTTCTGCATTTTCATTTTTTTATATTGAAATGTGTGTGTGTGTGTGTGTGTGTGTGTGTGTGTGTGTGTGTGTGTGTTTAATTGATCCTGAGTCTTAAAACATTTAGGCATTTTGGGGGTCCGAATTGTTGGAATTTCTTATGTAATAAGAAATAATCATGTAGTCTACAATTGGTGAATTTTGTCTTTTTCAATCTGTATTTCTCTATCTTGCCTTATTACATTGAATAGAATTTTTAGTACTATGTTGAATAAGAGTGGAGTGAACAGATGTGCTGTCCTTATTTCCAATCTCATATAGGAGAGAATTCAGTCTTTCACCATAAAGAATTACATCAGCTATAAGCTTAGAGTGATGTTAATTTTCAAGTTGAGGTAATTCCCCTCTATTTCTAACTTTTTAAGAGCTTCTATCATGAATGGTTAATGGACTTTGTTAAATGCTCTTGTGTCAATGGATATGATCAACTGATTTTTCTTCATTAGTTAGTGGATATGGTAGATTACATTATTGATTTTTGAGTGTTGAACCAGTCTTGCACCGAGAAATAAATCCTACTTGATCATGGTCTACAATTATTTTCATATATATTGTAGTTGATCTTCTAATATTTTGAGATTCCTTATATATCAACTTTTTTACATGCAAAATTGTGAGCGATATCTGTCTATAGTTTTCTTTGATTTTGTTCTATCTTTGTCAATTTTGGTATTAGGGTAATACTAGCCTAGTGAAATGATTTAATGAATATTCCCCCTTCTAAAATTGCCAATTCTTTGAATGTTATGATTCTCTAGTGAAACAATTGTAGATTGGTGATTTCTTTTCTGGGAGCTTTTGTATTAATAATTTCATTTTTAAATTATTGATTATAAGGCATTATGTTTGAGTTTCACTAATTTGTGCTTTCGGAAGAACTGTTCCATTTTTTTTTTTATTAATGTTCCCCAAGGCATTTAGAGTATTCTTTTTTTTTTTTTTTTTTTGTCTTGAGACAGTCTCACTGTGTCACCCAGGCTGGAGTGTAGTGGCATGATCTCTGCTCACTGCAATCACCTCCTAGGTTAAGCAGCTTTCCTGCCTCAGCCTCCAGAGTAATTGGGATTACAGGCACCTGACACCACACCCAGCTAATTGTTGTATTTTTAGTAAAGACTGGGTTTCACCACGTTGGCCAGGCTGGTCTTGAACTCTTGTCCTCAAGTGATCTATCTGCCTCAGCCTCCCAAAGTGCTGAGATTACAGGCATGACCCACCGTGCCCAGTCAGTATTCTATTATTAATGGCTGTAAAATTTATATTATATCCCCGATTTCATTTCTCATATTGACAATTTGTGTTTTCTCTTTTATTTTTGCTAGTCTTACTAATTTTATTTTGAAGAACCAGTATTCATCAGTGTTCTCTATCATTTTCCAATTTTCAATTTTATTGATTTTTGCTCCGAGTATTTCCTTCCTGCTTTTTGCTCTGAGTTTAATTTGCTCTTCTATTTTCCAGTTTCTTGATGTAGAAATTTTGAGTTTTGATTTGAGACTAGTCCTTGTTTGTAATGTAAGCACTTCATGCTATAAATTTTTCTCTCAGCATTGCTTTAGCTGCATCTCTTGCATTTTTTTTATACTCCATATGTACTTTCATTCTGGTCTACATTTTTTTTAAGACTTTATATTTGACTTACAAACTATTTAAAAGTGTGCTGTTTAATTTTCATGTGTTTAGAGATTTTTCTGTGGTCATTCTATTATTGATTTCTACTTCAATGTCATTGTTGGCAGAGAACACATTCTGTCTGATTTCATTTATTTTAAATTTATTGAGATTTATTTTATGAATTAGCATACAGACTATTTCAATTAATATTCTGTTGATTTTTGAAAAATGTGTATTTTGCTGTTGTTTGGTGAGGGGTTCTATAAATGTCAGTTAGATCCTGCTGGTGTATTGTGCTGTTCAGATTTTCTGTATCCTTTGTGATTTCCTATCTAGTAATTCTCTCAGTTGCTAAGTGGGAGATACAGTCCAGTTATATTTTTGGATTTGTTTTTTACTTTTCAGTTCTAGATATTTTGCTTCATGAATTTTGAAGGATTCTTGTTTACTCAGGACACAGTTGGGATTGTTAGGTCATCTTGTTAAATGGATCTTCTGCTATTATTAAATTTCTTTCTGTCTCTAATAGCTTTCTTGGATTTGATATCTAGTTTATTAGGCCATATATATTATATATGAATAAAGTCACACATGCTCTGTGTGTTCATCCTAAATGTTTTAAACAGCATTTCCCTTTCCATCCTTTAACTATCATCCTATCTATGTTGTTGAATATGAAGTGTATGTCTTCACTTTGCTTAGGGGAAGACTCTCAGGTCCACTAAGAAGGACTCTTGTGTCTGGGTCTCTCTTGTTGGTTCTGCCCATCTTTATTGGGCTATCCCAGTGGAGTAAGGGAATATTAGACCTAAATGGGATGGTCAGAAGAATGACCACTAACTGATGCCAGAATTTCTGATCATTCATTTGCCATTGGTGTTTCACTTACCCGATATTAGAGGGTATTCATTTCAACATGGTGAAAAAATTAGCCTACATAGGATGCCTTGTTTTACCAGGTTTCAGGTTAAGAAATGCCTGCAAGGCTTCTTCTGTTGTGTGGGCATATGTAAGACGCATACTGCTGATGCAATGTTCTCAAATCCAGGGTTCCAAACCAGTTATCAGCATTGTCTTTTTCTTGCCTCTTGAGAAATTTATAGAGTTTATAGTTGTGCTTAGCAGGGAGAAGCAAGAAGAAATAGTTCTACATCATATCCAGACTGGAAAGGATGCTGGGTTTGGACATTTTGAATATAGCAACTTTAGAGCTATCAATTTTATCATTATTTTTCCTTATGATTTATACATTTTAAGTCTTGTTCAAGTATTTTTCCCTACACTGATGTCACATGATATTATATATTTTCTATCAAAATACATGTGTTTTTACCTTTAGACGTTAAGATATTTAATCCACCTGATTTAATCTACTTTAAAGAAACAATCTAATTTTGAAATTTTCTCATAGTCTAGTGAATTTTCCTGGTAACATATGCTTAAAAGTTTCCTGCTTTTAAAACACATTTTTTCATATATGTTTCAATGTATATACAATGTGTATGTGTTTCTAGGCTATAATTTTATGGCAATATATTTATATTTCACACTGTTAATATGACAATATGACAATATTTTATAACCATAATAATTCATTTTAATTGATACAGTGAGTCACTACATATTTCTGAAAATTGTCTTAGGTTTTAACACTTTCCACTTTTATAAAATCACCTTGTTCAGTTTCATCAAAAACTATGTTGTGTATTTGAATGAAATTACATTTACTTTACAGGTTAATCTGGGCAGATTTTCCAAGTTTGCAAATCTTCTCTTCCATAAAATTTATTTCTCCATTTATTTAAACATTCTATTCCTACAGAATCTTAAAATTTTATCTGTAAATGTTTTGCAGAATTTTTATATATGTATTTCTTTTTCTTTCTTTTTTAGGAGGGAAGGTGAGGAACAGAGTCTCGCTCTGTCACCTAAGCTGGAGTGCAGTGGCGCGATCTTGGCTTACTGTAACCTCCACCTCCCGGGTTCAAGCAATTCTCCTGCCTCAGCCTCCCGATTAGCTGGGACTACAGGTGTATGCTGCCATGCCTGGCTAATTTTTTTGTATTTTAGTAGAGACAGGGTTTCACTGTGTTGCCCAGGCTGGTCACAAACTCCTGATCTCAGGCTGACAGATACATTTCTAGGCACTGTTATCTCCCATGGCCTTTGCAAATTATTTATTCTTTAAGCTTTTATTATCAAATTATTTGCCATATGATATATCATATATGAAAGGGATGTTCTTTCATCAAATAAAATTACTAAATTATCTTATAATTACATTAATTCCAATTCTCTTATAATTATATTAATTCCAAAGAAGATTACTTAGATATTTTCTGTAATCATTTTTATGGTCTGAATGTTTGTGTTACCCTAAATTCATGTGTTGAAATCTAATCACAATGTGATGATATTCCAAGGTCGAGCCTTTGGGAAGTGATTAAGCAATGAGGAAGAAGCCCTCTTGAATGGGATGAGTGGCCTTATAAAAGAGGTCCCAGAAAGCCACCTTACCTATTCCACCATTTGGAGAACAGGGAAAAGGTGCCTGCTATGAACCAGGAAATAAGCCCTCATTAGGCACTGAATCCGCTGCTTATCTTGAACTTGATCTTGGACTTTCCAGCTCACAGAACAGTGAGAAATAAACTTTTATTGTTTATAAAGTACCTAGTCTGTGGTATTTTATTATAGCATCCTGAGTAGATTAAGAGATTAATCATAAAATGGAAAAAATGAGACTTTAAAATTTTTGTCAGATGTACATTTCTAGGAACTTTCTGAAGAAGACCTTAGGATTTTCAAGGTAGCGATCATATTGCCAGCAAATAGATACAGTTTGACTTCCTCCAGAATCTATAATGAACTCAAACAAATCAGTAAGACAAAACAAACCATCCCATCAAAAGTGTGCTAAAGACATAAAAAGACAATTCTCAAAAGAAGATAGACAAATTGCCAACAAACATGAAAAAATGCGCAACATCACTAATGATCAGGGAAATGCAAATCAAAACCACAATGCAATACTGCCTTCTTCCTGTAAGAATGACCATAATCAAAAAATCAAAAAAACTAGACAGTGGCATGGATGTGTGCACAGGGAACACTTCTACACTGCTGGTGAGAATATAAAGTAATACAGCCACTATGGAAAACAGTGTGGCAATTCCTTAAAGAACTAAAAGTAGAACTACCATTTGATCCAGCAATCCCAATACTGGATATCTACCCAGAAGACAGTAAGTCATTATTCAAAAAAAAAAAAAAAAAAAGAATACATGTACACATATGCTTATAGTTACACAATTCACAATAGCAAAATCGTGGAACCAACTCAATCACCAAGTGGAAAGATATATAATTTATATTATATGATGGAATACTATGCAGCCATAAAAAGGAATGAATTAATAGCATTTGCAGTGATCTGGATGGGATTGGAGACTATTATTCTAAGTTAAGTAACTCAAGAATGGAAAACCAAACATCGTATGTTCTCACTGATTTGTGAGAGCTAAGCTATGAGAACACAAAGGCATAAGAATTATACAATGAACTTGGGGGGAAGAGCCAGGGGGGCGGGGGAAAAAGAATACAAATATGGTGCAGAATATGCTGCTCAGGTGATGAGTGCAGCAAAATCTCACCAATCACCATTTAAGAACTCACTCATGTGGAGGGGCAGAGCAAGATGGCCGATTAGGAACAGTTCCAGTCTCCAACTCCCAGCGTGAGCGACACAGAAGACTGGTGATTTCTGCATTTTCAACTGAGACTCCACCTCTGGGGACAGGGCACAGCTAAACAACAAAAGGGGAAGCAGCAGAGGCCTGTGCAGACGCAAACGACTCTGTCTGACAGCTTTGAAGAGAGCAGTGGATCTCCCAACACGGAGGTTGAGATGTGAGAACAGACAGACTGCCTGCTCAAGTGGGCCCCTAACCCCTGAGTAGCCTAACTGGGAGACATCCCCCACTAGGGGCAGTCTGACACCCCACACCTCACAGGGTGGAGTACACCCCTGAGAGGAAGCTTCCAAAGTAAGAATCAGACAGGTACACTCGCTGTTCAGCAATATTCTATCTTCTGCAACCTCTGCTGCTGATACCCAGGCAAACAGGGTCTGGAGTGGACCTCAAGCAATCTCNTT
>NW_016806626.1:466209-474396 GCF_001698545.2 Rhinopithecus bieti
AAAAAAAAAAAAAAAAAAAAAAAAAGAAAGAAAAGAAAAGAAAAAAATTATCTTTTATGTGAGAGTTTGCTAACATGTGCCACTAAAAATTTTTCTAGAACAGCAGTGGGTTTTGTATTTTTTTGTGTGTGTTAATGTGTGTGTGTGTGTATATCGAGTGGATGTGCCCCTCCAGTATCTGTTGTTAGCAATCATTTCACTTTTGTTTTAGTACCAAACATTTTGTCTTGGTGGAACTAATCAGGGGTTATCATTTATTTTGCTTATTTTTATTTTTAATTCTTTTATTATTTCTCACCATGTTATTATTGTATAATCAAATATCACCAATAATTTGATATGACTTTATTTCTTATTTTGTTACACTTATTTTAATGTATAATATACTGCTTTCATTTTTGGTTTCTTGATTTTTCTTTTACATTCTCATGCATCTTTTTTTCTTTCTTTCAGTGTATTCAGTTGCCTTCCTATGATTAACGCATTGAATTATACATTTTACATTAATATTCAAGCATTCTTATTTTCAAACATTCTTTTTTCATCGTATGTCAAATATAGAATATATATTTTAATTTATACAGTATTCATACAACACAATTGTTGAATTTAATACTTTTGTCATTCAGTTCTACATATTTTTAATTCATGTTTACTTCACTTTTGATAGATATATTTAAATTGTTAATTATTTTAACATAATCCAAAATTTTTTTTAAATTGTGTTTTTTCATTGTTTCTTTTTGTATTTTCATTGTCTCTTTTTACATTTTATTTTATTTATCTTGATATCTTTAGTAATGTGGAGACTTGCTTTGGTTCCTGCTATTTGGATGAATGTTCCATGTGTATTCTTCTACATCTGTTGGGTACAGACAAAAGTCTATTAAATCAAGCTTATACATCAATTTATTTCACTTATTTTTTTTCTATGGTTTTAAAAATTGTTCTTTCTGGTTAATCTAGCATTTATTGAGAAATAGGCATACTAGTTTGGTCAATATTTTGAAGCTTTGTTGTTATAAATATTAAAGTTCAGAATCATTTTATATTCACAGTGAATTTCTCCTTCCATAATTTATAAATGTCCATTTTTATCCTTGACAATGATTTCTTTTCCAAAGTTTGCCTGCTCAGAAAATTAATAGAAATATTTCTGTGGCAGAGATAAAGCCCATACTGAAAATCACAGTAGTACCTGTTGCAAAGATTTTGAGAGAGGAAATATATCTTAATATGCCATTGGCTTTGATTTTAATCTGTACAGTAGGATACAGTGTGGCCCTTTTAAACTGTCTAAAGCAGGAATTTGAACTGGCCCCTCCCAAAAGTGGCCCCGCAATAATTCTTCTTTTAAAAAACAAGCAAGACAATAAATAAATATAACTTACCTGAAGAATTATAAACCTAGTACCCTACTCACAGAAGGTGAGAAATGAATATTAACAACAAAAGCTCTAATAAATAAATTAATGTAAAACTACTTTGACCAGATATTGCCACAACTGCAACCGAATGAAATTTATGCAGGGGAGAAATGTGCCAATAAAAATGCACTCTTTAAGTTATGCAACATAAGACATAATTTCCATCACGAATTCAAAACGCACTAGAATTAGCATTTCCAAGACCGATAACAGAATATTACTCATCAAGAACATTAAAAAATATGTCTTAAAAATAAGCAAATTTATAAAATAACAAATCAGAACAAATATAACAAAAAGTTAGATAACATGAAGAAATTAAAAAGACATTAAAAATCAGTGAACGAGTGAAACCATTCTTTTACACAGATTAAAAGATAATTTGTGAACTAGTCAATAATTATAAAGAAGCAGAGAGGAATAATGTAATAGAAAATCAGAGTGAATTGTTAGAAGCATGGAAACTGTAGTAAGATGTCTAACAATAAAGAATTAGACAAAGTGGAGAGAGTTAAATAGATAATGAAGGTGATTCTAGAATTGATAGAATTTTTGTCTATTCAAGTTCAAGAAGCACAACAGCTCTGGTGTGGAATAAATCCACAGGTAGACATTCAATAGGGAAAAAATAAACTCAAATAAAACATTTTGAAGCTTCTAAACAAAAAATGACAATAGTACTTTCTTTTATATGTATATGTATATATGTTAGGTAACAGTCTTTATTAAGGAAACACTTCATGTTATTCTTACTCTTGAGTTCTAAGACTTCATTACTGAAGTTCTTTATCATATGTGTTTCTGTTCTAGCTCTTGAGATGACAAGGGAAATCCAATTGTCCTTGCTCTCTTAAGAAAGTACTATTACCCACAGTTTCTGGTCCCTTGCTTGACAATAGTACTTTCTTAAGAGCAAGGACAATTGGATTTCCTTGGTCGTCTCAAGTGCTAGAACAGAAACACATATGATAAAGAACTTCAGTAATGAACTTTTAGAACTCAAGAATAACATGAAGTCAAACAACATTCTTAATGAATGGACAAAATATTTAAATAACCACTTCACTAGAATAGTTATATGAATGGTAAATAAGCAAATGAATAAATTCTGACTACCAAAATGCAAATTTAAATCACAACTATATACCCACTAGCAAGGTGACAACTTAAAAATCTTAAAGTCAGAGATGGGTATATGATCTCACACATTCCTTTTGCAAATGCAAAATGGTATAACCACTGTGAAAAACAAAAATGCAAGATTTATAGTAATTTTCTTTTTTCTAAATAGATAAGGAAATTGCATGTTTTTATTTAGTACTTTCCACATGGCAGTCATTGAAATAAGAGATTTACATTAAAGAAGTCAATTATTGTATTTCAGTTTCTTAAGTATCATCATCAGTTATTTAAAATGAGAAATAAAAAAACCGAAGCTAAAATAACTTGCCTAAGCCCTCACAGCTAGTAAGTGGTTCATATGATATGAATCTTACTTTTTGCTAAACTGTGTTGTAGTACAGGTTGGTATATGTAATCAAATTCCTGCCAACTGCATAGATTTTCAGTCTTCTAAGGACCCAAATGCAAAAAAGAAAAAACTATACTGCAAATTGTACATAATTTATTCTTTCTCTAGAAACCTATAATAGTAGATTTTTCCTAAATTATTCAATGCAAAATAGTAGTTTCAGAGGCAGTCAATAAGTGGTGTGTGATAAATATATACTGTGATCAAATACATTTAGGAAAATTAAGATAAAAGCATAAAAGTTATTTCTTTATTGGAAAATTTTATGATACCTACAAAACAATAAATATTTAGGCATAAATTTAATATGTATTATATTAGTGTCAATAATATTTATAATATTAATTTCTTTATACATAAATTTAATGAATTTATTTCATTAAGAAGCTGAAAGACTTGCATACTGAAAATTGCAACACATTGATGACAGACTCTATAGCAAGTGCAAACAAATGAAAAGACTACCATGTTCATTAATTGGCAGACAGTATTTTTTTGAATGTTTGTACCACCCTAAAGTGATATACAGATTTAATGCAATCCCTATTAAAATCCCAATGGCATTTTTTACAGATATGAAAAGATAGTATACAAATTATATGGAACCACACAATTATGAATAGGCAAATCAATCTTGAATACAAGCACAAAGCTGGAAGCATTCTATTTCCTGATTCAAAATATTTTACAAAACTATGGTAATCAAAACAGTATATTACTGGCATAAAGACAGGCCCATATATCAATGAAATAGAATTGAGAGTGCAAAAATAAATCTACACATATACTATCAACAGGTCATTTGCAGGGTTGCCAAGAATATAAAGTGAGAGAAGGACAGTCTCTCCAACAAATGGTATTGGGACAACTGGATATTCACATGTAAAATAATAAAATTTGGCCTGTATTATACAGTATTAAAGATTTAAATGTGAGGCATGAAACAATAAAACTCTTAAATAAAATGTACAGGATGGTTTTATGACTTTAGTCTTGGCAACTATTTTATGGATATGACACTAAAAGCACAGGCAGAAAATAAAATAAACAAGTGGGACTACATTTTTAAAAAGTCTCCATATGGTAAAGGAAACAATCAATGAAGTGAAAAAGCAACCTACACAATGGGAGAAAATATGTTTTAAATCACATATTTGATAAGGGATTAATTTCCAACATATATAGAAATGCCTACAATTCAGTAGCAAAAAAATTAAAACCCAAATAGAAAGGAGCTAAGCATTTAAATGGACATATCTCTAAACGCAATATAGAAATGTCCAATGTCACTCAATATTAATGGCCAAAGACTCAATGTCACTAATCATCAGGCAACTACAAATAAAGACCCCAATGAGACATCACTTCACACCTTTAAGGATGGCTATTATTAAAAAAAAAAAAAAAAGAGAGAGACAAGTGTTGATGAGGATGTGTAGTTGGAACCCTTCAAAACTCTTAGTGAAAATGCAAATGGCACAACTGCTATGAAAAAATAGTATAGAGGTTACCCCCAAAATTAAAAATATGACTATTACATGATCCAGCAGTCCCACTTTGGGGAAGTTATTGAAAAAAAATTGAAATAAGGATCTGAAAGAGATATTAGGACTCACATGTTAATTAAAGCACTATTCACAGTAGCCAAGATGTGAAAAATAAATATTCATCAACAGATAAGTGGAGAAAATGTGATGTAGACAGACCAAAATATTATTCAGCCTTAAAAAGGAATTTATACAGTATGTGGCAACATGGATGACTCTTCAGTACACTATGCGAAGTGCAGTAAGCCAATCACATCAAGACAAGTGCTGCATGATTGTATTTACATGAGGTATCTAAAAGTGTCAAATTCATAAAATTAAGGGTTAAATAGTAATTGCCGGGGACTATTGGGAAGGGGAAATGGGGAGTTACTAATCAATGGATTAAGAGAGATGTATCAGTTCCATATATCAGATGCACAACATTGTACTTACAGTCGATAATACTGTGTTGGATGCTTAAAAAAATACTGTGTTGGATGCTTAAAAATCTAAAATATAATAAAAATGTTAAAAGAAGATTTAAAATGTAAAATTAGATATTTCTTAGTGAAAAAATGCCTTATATTAAACTTAACCTATGGTATATAAATTTTAAACTATATCTTAGTAAGAAATGTCAATGTTTTGAGCATGTCATATTTTAGTTTACATTGCCTTAAATGTTACTTGATGAAAAAATTAATTCAACTTTCTTGGTAGCATTTACCATAAAGCAAATTTCAAGACATTTTAATATTAGTTATTTGAACACTAATGAAGAAATTTTAAAAATACTATAATATGCAATGATATGTTCTTATTCACCTTTTATGATATGCTCATTTGCATGAAATTTTCACAGCTGCAAAATAATGTGTAAGAAAATTATAAAACAAATATAATATTCCTATCTTACAAATGAATTAAAATAAGAAATAAATAAGAAAATTAGATTACTTATTCACTTATAGTAAAAAGATTAGAATTTGACTCTCTTTAAGTATGCAATTTTTTAGATCACTTTGGCAAAATTGAAATCCTTTTCTCATAATGTTGGCAATAGAATTCAGTGTTTCTAGAAAATTATTACAATTATTTTAGATCTGCCTTATTAATAAGTTTTAATTAAGTTATAAAATAAAAGTCTCTATTTATATAAATTTACCTGTAATTATTAGCAAGGATTTCAATGTTCTTTAACATACTGCTTTTAGTTACTTGGATGAGTGTTAGAGAATTCTTTGTGTTTTTTAAAGGATTATTCTTAAGCATTTGATAACTGTTTTGGATTTGAGCCAATCAATAAAACTTGAAAAATGTCACTACAACAAAAGAGAATTAAAAAATAATCAGAAATTACAGGACATAGAGGGGCAGCATTTTATTGTTAGTCCACTTTACATAATTGGTGTCTCACATACTATTATGTGATCTGCTGTTTTCTCCCAACAAAATGATGGAAAATATTCCCCTTTAATAAATATAGGCTTAAATCATCAGCTTTCATCACTGCATATTATTCAAGATGTATTAAGTACATAATGTATTTAACTTTCATTATACTAGTAAAAATGCAGTTGATTACAAAGCTTTTGTTAAAGTGTATCAATAAAGCTACTTAGACATATATCTTTTTGTATCTGTGTATCTTCTTAGATTGAAACTTTAGAAGTGAGGTTGCTATTTCAAAGAAATATGGCACAAGCTCACCATTATCTATACAAGGAAACTTCCCTTAAGCCACTCTCCTAAAGGCTGAGTTGTTTTCCTGACCGTGTGTTCCATTTGTGCCGATGCTTATTTATATGTCTGTACTACCAAATATTTTTCAATTATCTTCTTATATGTCTAGCTCCTTCCAGAAAGGCTGAGATTATCCTATTTTATATGTTTAAAGGCTTAGTATGTATTAAATATTTGTTGATTTGAATTAGTTTTACTAAAAGCATAAAGAAATCATTTAGATTCATAAACATTGGAATCATTACAAACACTCTTAAATTACAGAATGGTTGTGAGATATCCCAAGTTTCCAGAAGTTCTCTGGAGTACCTGAGATGAAGCTGCTTCATACTGGCAAGATTTTAACTGCTATGTCTAACAGACATGAATAATTAATGAAGTAAATAACTAGTATCATCCACAATTAAGTAGTACAAATAACGTAACTAAATTGTCTCTATAGTCATCATTTGTATGTAATTTCTAGTATGAAATTGTAATCTACAGATAGAAACACAGATGCAATTGAGCCTCTTACAATATATGCATATATTTAGTATTCAATAGGTTTTGATTGCCTTTCTTGAAACTCCTGTATCCAGTTCAAATTTGGGAAAATAATTAATTGAGATAAATCTTCACACTCACCCTTGTACCTAAGAAAACACAATATATGTCTTTTGGTGGATGTTTAATAATTAAAAATAAAGGTAAGCTCTTAGGATATAGAATCTCTATTTTATAAGAAGGTGGGTTAGATTCATAAATTATAAATGTATATCTTAAGTTATAAAGTATAAGTTTATAACTTATAAATATGTAAGTCCTCCATATTTCCTCCATATTTATGTAGAAACAATAGATACCAAACACTAGATAAGTTACAAAGTGGTACCTATAAAACACACTTCTCTGAAATGAAGAGGTTTAAATACAATAAGGTAATGTAATAAATTGTATTAATTGAATGAATAAAATATTTGTTAAGCACTTATTACCATTAGGCTGTTTGCTAAACATACAACCCAGCCAATTAGAACTTATAATTTAATGGGAAGACAGACATAATTACAAAATAAAACCATAACTGTAATTTGTATATGATGAGGTAAAAGGATAACAGACAGATTGGGTGTGATCTAAAGTGGAGCATCAGGAGAGCTCTTTCTGAGGAAGATATAATGAATACCGTTAGCATAATACACAGTTAAATGACATAAGTAACATAAACGAGGTACAAAAAGTGTGATAAAATTGTAAGGGATGAAAAATAATGTTTTTGTAAATTTGATGAACGCTGTAATATTTGACAAGAATCTTGAGTTATGCGTACAACTTTAGTAAGATGGAAGGAAGAATATTCTAAAAGAATGGATCTTTATAAACAAAAATACTTCACTGGAAAAAGGTAGAATATATGTAAAAGACATCATGCTGTTTTAACATCATTCCTGCAAACGAGTAATGGAATGGCTGGTAAGTCCAGACCAGATTGCTAAGAACCTGGTACATCATGATGCAACTTTGGAAATACAGTTTAGAAGATCAGTGTCAACCACAACTGACTTCTCCCTTCAGCCCCTCATACCAATAGGTCCTAGTTGAGTCGGTCCACTTGTCTTTCACACTTACCCACTCCCCCGATAAGTCTGACTTCTAACCATAGAAGGCTCAAACCACAACTCAGGCTCAAACTAGAATCCCTTTGCCTCAACATAGCTTTCACTTGGCATTTCTCCCTCTCACTCGCTTGTTTTTCTTTTTTTTTTTTTTCAAATAAATTATCCAAAACCATTAATTAAGAAAAGAAATCAAGAACAAAATTACATTTGTATTAAAACTAAGTTAGGGCATAGCTCACTTCAATCTTGAACTCCTGGGCTCAAGCGGTTCACCTGCTTCAGCCTCCAGAGTAGCTAGAATTACAGGTGTATGCTACCAGTGTGGGCTTTTATTTTATTTTTTTTATTTTTATTTT
>NW_016806626.1:474693-479598 GCF_001698545.2 Rhinopithecus bieti
AATGTTAAAAGAAGATTTAAAATGTAAAATTAGATATTTCTTAGTGAAAAAATGCCTTATATTAAACTTAACCTATGGTATATAAATTTTAAACTATATCTTAGTAAGAAATGTCAATGTTTTGAGCATGTCATATTTTTAGTTTACATTGCCTTAAATGTTACTTGATGAAAAAATTAATTCAACTTTCTTGGTAGCATTTACCATAAAGCAAATTTCAAGACATTTTAATATTAGTTATTTGAACACTAATGAAGAAATTTTAAAAATACTATAATATGCAATGATATGTTCTTATTCACCTTTTATGATATGCTCATTTGCATGAAATTTTCACAGCTGCAAAATAATGTGTAAGAAAATTATAAAACAAATATAATATTCCTATCTTACAAATGAATTAAAATAAGAAATAAATAAGAAAATTAGATTACTTATTCACTTATAGTAAAAAGATTAGAATTTGACTCTCTTTAAGTATGCAATTTTTTAGATCACTTTGGCAAAATTGAAATCCTTTTCTCATAATGTTGGCAATAGAATTCAGTGTTTCTAGAAAATTATTACAATTATTTTAGATCTGCCTTATTAATAAGTTTTAATTAAGTTATAAAATAAAAGTCTCTATTTATATAAATTTACCTGTAATTATTAGCAAGGATTTCAATGTTCTTTAACATACTGCTTTTAGTTACTTGGATGAGTGTTAGAGAATTCTTTGTGTTTTTTAAAGGATTATTCTTAAGCATTTGATAACTGTTTTGGATTTGAGCCAATCAATAAAACTTGAAAATGTCACTACAACAAAAGAGAATTAAAAAATAATCAGAAATTACAGGACATAGAGGGGCAGCATTTTATTGTTAGTCCACTTTACATAATTGGTGTCTCACATACTATTATGTGATCTGCTGTTTTCTCCCAACAAAATGATGGAAAATATTCCCCTTTAATAAATATAGGCTTAAATCATCAGCTTTCATCACTGCATATTATTCAAGATGTATTAAGTACATAATGTATTTAACTTTCATTATACTAGTAAAATGCAGTTGATTACAAAGCTTTTGTTAAAGTGTATCAATAAAGCTACTTAGACATATATCTTTTGTATCTGTGTATCTTCTTAGATTGAAACTTTAGAAGTGAGGTTGCTATTTCAAAGAAATATGGCACAAGCTCACCATTATCTATACAAGGAAACTTCCCTTAAGCCACTCTCCTAAAGGCTGAGTTGTTTTCCTGACCGTGTGTTCCATTTGTGCCGATGCTTATTTATATGTCTGTACTACCAAATATTTTCAATTATCTTCTTATATGTCTAGCTCCTTCCAGAAAGGCTGAGATTATCCTATTTTATATGTTTAAAGGCTTAGTATGTATTAAATATTTGTTGATTTGAATTAGTTTTACTAAAAGCATAAAGAAATCATTTAGATTCATAAACATTGGAATCATTACAAACACTCTTAAATTACAGAATGGTTGTGAGATATCCCAAGTTTCCAGAAGTTCTCTGGAGTACCTGAGATGAAGCTGCTTCATACTGGCAAGATTTTAACTGCTATGTCTAACAGACATGAATAATTAATGAAGTAAATAACTAGTATCATCCACAATTAAGTAGTACAAATAACGTAACTAAATTGTCTCTATAGTCATCATTTGTATGTAATTTCTAGTATGAAATTGTAATCTACAGATAGAAACACAGATGCAATTGAGCCTCTTACAATATATGCATATATTTAGTATTCAATAGGTTTTGATTGCCTTTCTTGAAACTCCTGTATCCAGTTCAAATTTGGGAAAATAATTAATTGAGATAAATCTTCACACTCACCCTTGTACCTAAGAAAACACAATATATGTCTTTTGGTGGATGTTTAATAATTAAAATAAAGGTAAGCTCTTAGGATATAGAATCTCTATTTTATAAGAAGGTGGGTTAGATTCATAAATTATAAATGTATATCTTAAGTTATAAAGTATAAGTTTATAACTTATAAATATGTAAGTCCTCCATATTTCCTCCATATTTATGTAGAAACAATAGATACCAAACACTAGATAAGTTACAAAGTGGTACCTATAAAACACACTTCTCTGAAATGAAGAGGTTTAAATACAATAAGGTAATGTAATAAATTGTATTAATTGAATGAATAAAATATTTGTTAAGCACTTATTACCATTAGGCTGTTTGCTAAACATACAACCCAGCCAATTAGAACTTATAATTTAATGGGAAGACAGACATAATTACAAAATAAAACCATAACTGTAATTTGTATATGATGAGGTAAAAGGATAACAGACAGATTGGGTGTGATCTAAAGTGGAGCATCAGGAGAGCTCTTTCTGAGGAAGATATAATGAATACCGTTAGCATAATACACAGTTAAATGACATAAGTAACATAAACGAGGTACAAAAGTGTGATAAAATTGTAAGGGATGAAAATAATGTTTTGTAAATTTGATGAACGCTGTAATATTTGACAAGAATCTTGAGTTATGCGTACAACTTTAGTAAGATGGAAGGAAGAATATTCTAAAAGAATGGATCTTTATAAACAAAATACTTCACTGGAAAAGGTAGAATATATGTAAAAGACATCATGCTGTTTTAACATCATTCCTGCAAACGAGTAATGGAATGGCTGGTAAGTCCAGACCAGATTGCTAAGAACCTGGTACATCATGATGCAACTTTGGAAATACAGTTTAGAAGATCAGTGTCAACCACAACTGACTTCTCCCTTCAGCCCCTCATACCAATAGGTCCTAGTTGAGTCGGTCCACTTGTCTTTCACACTTACCCACTCCCCGATAAGTCTGACTTCTAACCATAGAAGGCTCAAACCACAACTCAGGCTCAAACTAGAATCCCTTTGCCTCAACATAGCTTTCACTTGGCATTTCTCCCTCTCACTCGCTTGTTTTCTTTTTTTTTTTTTCAAATAAATTATCCAAAACCATTAATTAAGAAAAGAAATCAAGAACAAAATTACATTTGTATTAAAACTAAGTTAGGGCATAGCTCACTTCAATCTTGAACTCCTGGGCTCAAGCGGTTCACCTGCTTCAGCCTCCAGAGTAGCTAGAATTACAGGTGTATGCTACCAGTGTGGGCTTTTATTTTATTTTTTTTATTTTTATTTTTTTTTTAACATTTTTTGAAGAGACAGAGTCTCACTATCTTGCTCATGCTGGTCTCAAACTTCTGACCTCAAGCGATCCTCCTGCCTTAGCCTCCTGAGTTGCTGGAATTGGAGGCAGGAGCCACCTCTCCAGGCCCCTCAAAAGTAAATTTCTGCCTAGTCTGGGACACAGTCCTGGACACTCACCTACAGGACTTACTTGCAACTTAATAATTTAGGGTATCTAAATGTCTATAAAATAAGTAAAAATCAACACAAATGCAATCTATAATTTTTAAAAAGAGAAGGGAAACCATAGCAAAAGAATAGCTAAAGAAAATAAGTAAACCACACTACGCAATTTTTGCCTCAGAGTGGGTAACCAAACAATTTCCATTAATTTCATGTAATTATCTGTTAATTTTTACTGAAAATTTTAATTTTACAGAAAAAAAACCAGACAATTATGTCTACAGGGCATAAACACAAATCAGAACGTCACCATCTCTTGGAACACATAAGAAAACAACGACGATAATTGTCATATTGTCTGGCAAAGCTCAGGGAAAGAGTAAAATACAATCATAAAAATATCAAAAAAAGATATCCAGGAGAGAAAATGGGCAAAAATAAAAAATACAATTTTAAAGAGCGTTAAAAGGGATTAAGGAGAAAATGATAGACATAAAAAAAAAAAAAACAGAGAAGCAAAAAAATAATCAAAAGGAACACAGAAAATAAAATGCAGGTTAAAGAAAGAAAACATTTTATCTATTTTTTTAAAAAAGGTTAATAAGTGATACGGAGAAAACAGTAGAAGTGAAACAGATAAGGAGAGCTAACATTTGTGTAAGTGCATTCTCGGAATAAAATGTAAATAATAAAACAAAACTAATAGTATTAAAAAGTTTATATAGTAATCCTCACTTACGCGGGGTTTCAGTTGCTCATGGTCAACCACGGTTTGAAAATATTAAATAGAAAGTTCCAGAAATAAACGATGTGTAAGTTTTAAATTGCCTATGTTTTAAGTAGCATGATGAAATCTTCCACTGTCCTGCTCCATCCTACCCAGAACATGAATCATCTCTTAGTTCAAGGTACCCATGCTCACCTGTCCATTAGTCTCTGAGTGGCTGTCTCAGATCATCTCAGTGGCAGTCAAATCTTATCAGATTGATCCTGGCATATTGTAGTGCATGTGTTCAAGTAAATCTCACTTGGTTTAAAAATAGCCCCAAAGCACAAAAGTAGAGATGCTGGTAATTTGACTATGCCAAAAGGAAGCTGCAAAGTGATTTTTAAAGGGAAAAAGTCAAAGTTTTCTACGTTATAAGAAAAAAGTAAATTGCATGTTTAGATTGCTAAGATCTAGGTTAAGAATGAATCCTCCATTTGTAGATTGTGAATAAGGAAAAATAAATTTGTACTAGTTTTCTTAAACTGCAAAAGTTATGGCTACAGTACATGATAGTTAAGATGGAAAAGGTGTGTATATAGATGGAAAACTATCTACTGTTTAAGCATCTACTGGGGGTCTTGGAAAGGAAAGTAACCCCTGCAGATGAGATGCAACTACTGTAATCCAATAAAATAAAATAAAATAAAAGGCTTGAATCTGCACCTTGAAAAGAAGTGTCATGTCCCAGAGGGGGGGAAAAAAAAGGTCCCACGCTGTCAACACTGAACGTATCTCAGTAAGTTTGTGTGATATCAAACATGAATTCTAATTCAGAAAATGCTTTAGACAGCCAGGCAAAAAA
>NW_016806626.1:480038-520923 GCF_001698545.2 Rhinopithecus bieti
AAAAAAAAAAAAAAAAAAAAAGAGAAAGAGAGAAGAAAATAGAAAATACAAGTTTTTAATACTGAAATTAACAAGAGGGAAAAAATCCAATCTTGGAATTCTTTTGTAGAGCCTTTACTGCTAGATTAAAATGGAAAAATACCTTCAAAATGCTCAAGGGAATGAACTATGACCCAAGGAATTTATATTAAGTTAAATAATCTTTTAAGAATAAAAGCAATAAAAGATTTTGAATACACAAGAAATATTTTCATAAACTGTTTCTGATCTAAGTAGCAAAGATCAACATGAGTCAATCAAAAACGACTAGAAAAACCTCTAGAGTAGGAAGGAATTTATACATTTATCTATAGCTGCAAGATTCAAACTAATGTGAGGTTTTGGGTGAAGTAATAGAAGGTATGTACTTAATGCCTAAATATAGAAGTGATGTAAACACCAAGGTTTGAGGAAAGAGGGTAAGAAATCAGGAAGTATGTGGAATACTGACTTTTCTAATTATTACCAATATCCAAAATAGATGGAACTCATGAACATTTCTCAAATTCATAAATGTGAGTCAGTAAGATAATTTTTAAAGAAAAAACTTTTCAGATATCACAAAGCCATCCTAAATCTTTGCTATATATAAGATAAACCTGATGCAAAGTGATTCATATAATTTTTTAATGTGCAGAGATATAGACAATTTAAAAGTAAAGAAGCAGAGTTCGCTGTATCAATAACAACCAAGTATATATTTAGGCCGAAACTATTAACTGAGACAAATCAGAGCCCGTTATAACATTAATGGATACCAGCAACATTGAAGATAAAACGGTAATGACTATATATCACATAAGAGCTTCAATATACACAGACACATTTGTAGGAAATACACGGAAAAATGAAAACACCATCATGAAGAATATTTAATTTTACTTATCTGGGTCATTGACAGAATATTTAAAGACATAAAATACGTCGTTCTAGTAAATGATGGAGCTCGATTTAAAGTTATCATCACTGGCTCTAGAAACTGAGCTTTTTACAAGCATACAACAGTGTGATACTACAGTGCCCCTTGGCTGATGCAAGTGAACAAAAGTTTATATATTCGGAGGTGAAATAAAAAATGTCTCCTCGAACTAAAACAAACAAACAAAAAAAAAGCATGAAAATAAGGGGTCTTGGAGATTAAAAAGGAAAGAAAATAAAATAATTTTCTCCAAAAGAGACTGTAGTATGAGGACAGTTACTGTGATTGGCAATAGTGCTAAGAGCCTACTTCAGATCAATTGAGGTGACACCAGAATACTAGATGTCTCCCAGAATCCAGCAGAAAGCGAGTGTATCCAGGACCCAGCAAGCTCCTCACACTCTTACTGCATCTCCCTTACAGCTTCGTAATTGTGGGATACCTCATCAACCTCTTTCTTGAACTTCCCTCTACTCTATTGCTCTCTTTAAACTGTTTTGCCCTGCCTCATTTGCACATAGGCCATTAATGGCTACCGACTTCCTGCGTTACATGACTCCCCAGCATAGGCATCCAAAACTGATTAGAGTTTTCATGATGCTACTCCAGATTCCAGGGCTTAGTTTAAGTCATGAGATCACATTTATTTCATGCTGATCTGGTGAGAGACAGAGAAGGATTAGATTATACAAACTGGCTGCAATTGAGGACTCTCAAAAGTCTAGTGTAGGTGTTGACCCCATTTTACAAATATGGCAATTTAAATCATTATTAAAGTTAATTTAAAAATTCTACCCAAAGCATTATTGATACGTCCATGTTTCAATGATGCCGTCATAATCTTTTGTTTAAAGGCACCTTGCAAAACAAAACTGAGAGCAAATGTCCTTTTACTCAAAACAGTTCATTGAAATTTTTATCCATGAGAATGTAACAGTTATAATTTTAAAAATTCAACAGAAATCATGGTTCATTGAGGGTAGGCATGACTGGGAATGAGAGAGTTCATGTACGTGAGTGCATATGATTCTCCTTAGGCCGATATATTACAGCACTCTTCGAGTCCTCCTGGGAATTAGCGATCCAGTTAAACTGAAACACAAGGGAAATGGGGGGAGGTTCCACTAAATCTTCTGAAGTATAATGTTATACTTGTGCTTTTATAATTTTAGCCTATGTATATTTGTCTAAAATACAAAGAAAAATAAATTTTTTTTTGTTCAAAAAGAGTGATTGTAAAGTCAATTAAAGAAGCTTTCTAGACATCTCTGCTACTAATCCCCCATTCTTCTAACATAACAGAAATAATATGGTACTTAATTTTCCTTAGGAAAATCAATTCATATATTAATAGACACACAGAAAAATTGAATGATATCACTTATAAGATCACAACAAAAACATTTCAGACACGAGATATTTATTTCTATTTATTGCAAAACTGCTTTAGTATGAGATCTCCTACCTACAATCATTTTAATTGAACCGAGTAAAGCCTGGCCATATTAGCAGCAGGGAGAGATCATGTTGATTTTATGGCATCCATGAGAACAAAGATAGGAGATGGAGCATTTAATTAGAATGCAAAATCTTTTGTTTCTGGTGCAACAATGCACATGGTCAAAACCTTATAAAATGGACAAATATTAGTATTCTCTCAACAAACAAAGGAGACACTACTTTTTCTTTACACTTTCCTGAATATTTCCTACTGAGTTTTTCTCAGTAGTATTTTCCTGTAAACACAATATCTGTTGGATATTGAACAATAACTACCAGGTCAGGATCAAAGGGAAAAAGTCATGAGTGTAGTTGTAGATTTAGATGAAGTCGAAAATGTGACAATGAATGAAACTGTCCTGATAGAGCAAATATAGAAAAATAAAAACAAACAATGACACTTAGAGAAATGTATACTTAAGAGTTCAACAAAAGAAAAATGCCTTGGAAAGACATGCATTTATCACACTTAAACAAATAGAAAGAAAGTGTTGTAGTAAATCATATGTTTGATTGTCTGATATAGATAAAAAACGTGGCAGAAAAAAATTCATTTAAAAGTCAAATAAGTTTTGCTTTATATACAAGTTGACAATTTCAAAGTCAAATATGTATAAAGGCATCATACCATGTTAATTAATCACAAGTAAATAAATAAGCAGAAAAATTATCATGAAGTATAAACTTGAAAAAAGTTAGTATGCTTTCTGGGAAACCAGTAACTTAAAACATGATAGAAACCCTATCAATAAGTAGGCTAACTTATAATTAGCCTCAGCTGTCTACATAATTTGGAAATATATACCCATTTTTTTCCATTAGATTAGGGATCTCTAAAGATAAAAATTTAGAAGACTAACTTGAGCTTTCACTTAGTAATTAATGGTAGTAGGAAAAATTCAATGTAGAAAATTTGTAGAAATAGAGTCAAATGCATTTAAAATGGAAAATCTGTTATGAATAAAATATGGTAAACCTAATTATCTGTAGAT
Organism: Rhinopithecus bieti; assembly: GCF_001698545.2. Taxonomy (NCBI): domain Eukaryota; kingdom Metazoa; phylum Chordata; class Mammalia; order Primates; family Cercopithecidae; genus Rhinopithecus; species Rhinopithecus bieti. The sequence continues at coordinate 483,489 of NW_016806626.1, forward strand.
TTTTATATGCCTATAATAGCTTATTCAATCAGAAAACATCACATTTTAAGAGAAAATAACTTTTCATTTTAAACAGGAAACAAGCAAAATAATAAATAATTTTACCTAGATTTTATGTTTATCATTTATATTTTACTCTGAGATATGTTAAACAAGTAAGGTAATTTATATCTAAAATAGGCAATCTTATCTTACCAGGCTAGAATATAACATTATGCATAATCTTAATATATTTTCCTAACAAACTTTTAAAATTTGTTTTGTGTGCTTTATTCTTAACTTTTAAAATGACTTTCACAAATATCGACACAGAGTAAATTAACTTGAACATTAGTTGGTTTTCAAACACACATTCAGGTTAATAGAAATTCTAGGAAAATAAGTACCATCTTCACTCCTTGAGAGTGCACGATCACAGAAAGTAGCCCCCCAAAACAAACCATATGTACATGAACTAGTTAATGGATGAAGAAAATTTGGCATGTACAAAGAATGGGATGCTATTGGGAGATGAAATGATGCTACAGTATGATGATCCTAAAAACATTATGCTAAGCAAAAGAAGCAAGACACAGAAGACTACATGTTGTATGATTCTATTTACGTGAAACGTCCAAAAAAGCAAAGGTAGAGAGACAAAAAGTAGACTGGCAGTTGCCTTGGGTGAGAAATGAGAGGACTGTAAGTGGATATGTGGATTCTTTCTGGGATTATGAAAATATTCTAAACCTGGATTGCGGTGATAGTTGTACACAATATAAATTTGCCAAAAGTTGTTGACTTATATGTTTAAAGAATTCTATGGTATGTAAATTATACCTCAACAGAGCTATTTAAAGGGAGGTATATTATATACACATTTATACTTTTCAGATATTAATAAAAAATGGAAACTTTTGTCTGTTGCCTCACCCAAGAGTAACTTCATAGCAAAACACAAATCCCAATTCTTAGTTTGCCTTAATTTCAAGTATCATATGTAATACACAATAGTAGATTTTACATAATATGAGAAATTGTTTTATACTGGCTGATTATGTTCACCTGTCATTGAAAAGAAAGGATGGTTACAAATTCCATGTAGTTACTACCTGCAATATATTTTCTAATGATATTATTTAACATATGCATTTAATTATATAGTCTATACATCCTTCCAAATCTCTAAAAGTAGCTCCTAAACAACTACTAGGCTTTATCATCCTATAAATATTCTTATAATTGTAAAACATTTGAAAGACTGAGTAACTATTTCAAGTAAATCCAAAGTTAAATATAATGCAATAGTTAAAACTTTCTACAAAATTTAAGGTCCAATATATATTCATTCAAGCTTTAAAATTTCATGCAATCTTAGGAGTATTCTGTATTCCTCTGTTTTCCTCATCTTATTTTAAACAAAAAATATCAAGTGTATTCATAACTTAGAAATGATTTCTGTGACCTATAGCAAAAAGACTAAGAACTGCAATAATGGTTTTGACATTAATAATGTTTTGGAGGCACAAGTGTTTTGTTCTTTTGTTTGTTTTATAATTGTCGTTGCTTATACTGGAGAAAGAAAATTGATCAATTTCTTTTCTGACTTGTCTCTTACATTACAGAGCTTGAAAAGACCTTATGGTAACATTTCAACAGCAAACTTAGAATAACTTGACTATTTTATTTGTTTTTCTTACCCAAAGACAGCAGTACTAGATAAAATGAAGGGAAATTACAAGGCATGTTTACATACATACAGATTTTTTTTTACATTTATATAATAAAAAAATGCATTGCTGGATATACTTTAGAAGTATCCTTAATAAACAAAGAAAATGGTTTATTACTGAATTTTACCTCATGAACATATAGGGTAAAATTCCTGTGAAAGAATAATGCAAGTATATACACATATGCCCATGTCTATATCTATGTTGGGTTGCCTATTAATTACTGAACCTATCTGCCCATATTTGAACTTGAGCCTGAGTCTCACTGTCCCTCTTGTCAGTCCATCCATCTCTTTCTGCCCCTGTATGCCCATTTGTGCTTGTCTACCTGTCTATCCATCCATCTCTCTCTGTGGTATGTTTCACACTGTCTTTTAGTTTGCTTGCCCCTGTTATGGGGTCTGACTATTCCTATCCCATTTTTAATTTCTATCTGTTATTCTGTCACCACATGTGTTTATCAGCCTGTCTCTGTTTGGGTACCCATAAGGCTGTATGTATTGGTCTCTAAGTATGTATGTATCTAAGTGTCTGTCTATCCATGACTCTATCTATGTGTACATATGGGCAGATTTTTCCTTTAATTCAGATTTAGTGAATACTATCTTTAAAAATAATCATTGTTTCCTAAGAGATTAGTGCGTATAGTGTTGTTTGTGTCTGTATGTATCTCCCAAGTCCCTGCCAACTCTATAGGCCCAAACTACAGAATGGTTAGACCTAGAGATTACTCATGTTTTATGAAAGCCAGCTTCTCTTAGCCTATGTAAGACCATGCTCTATTGCATTCTGCCTCTATATTACAAGATGGCTCCTAATGAAACAAACAAACTTGTGACAGGTAGACGCGGATATCTACACCTCAGGCCTCTGCTTTCTAGTTACCCTCCTAAAGAGGAGCTGTGAAGGTTTTGTGTGCAATTGCAGCCCCACTCTACGTTTCCATATGAACCTCTACCTCATGGCCTATGTGGGTATTTACTAAAGGTTTAAAGATAATTAGAAGGAGTTTTAAAATAAAAACAAGACTTGAAACTAATGCTAAATACAAATGATCTCAAGGTCAAAGGAGACTATATAATAACTCAAATGCTCAGAAAGATTTTTAATGGGCATTTCTCCCATTCCAACTTGATTTTCAAGATCCAGCGCCCCCCCCACCCCTGCTGACCCTCATTGGCAACCCATGAAGAGTATGCCTTTTTCAATAATTTGCCATGTTAATCTTCATTTCTACATGTAAATTCTACCTATTCTCATAAAGATATCCATTTTCCTTCAGTATTCTCAACCTTGAACCCACAATAATAATCGAAAAGAAGAAAGAAAAATCCGTGGTAGATAATTTTCTAAAGCTCGAATCATTTTGTGAGGAACAATACTATGTAGAGGGAAGATGTCAGAGATAAACCACAGGGCATCTAATGTTCCAGATTCTATACACTTCAGGGTCTATTTGTGATGGGATAAGAAGATACTTCTCAATATTCTTCCTGTAGACTAAAAATCTACTTTTCAATCTCCTGTGAGTAAGGCTTGGAAAAAACACAAACACGCATGACACCGATGTGTATATAAACACCCTCACACATACACATTTACATCTCTACTCACATGAACACAAAATCATTCTAGAGATAGTAAATCTAAATTCATATTAAATAAAAATAATTTCATTGCAATTTAATGTACATAGTTATCCACGTGTCCAAATAAAAATAGCTAAAGAAATATTGCTTTGGTATTGTTCTCCTGTGTCCAGGAGCCTACTAAGGACTAATATAACGGGATCTATTAAAACAGTTTTCTAAACAATAACAGAGTTTTGTTAAGTTTCTACATATGCACAGGCATATATCTTAATGGCATGATAGATATTACAATTAAAATCTGGAATTATTAAGCCTGTTTATTTACATTGCTTGATTTGGGCAGGTGATTGACAATCCTTCTCTTTATGATGATTATATTTCTTGTATTGGATATGGGAATCTGACAATATCACAAAGATTCTATTGTGAAAATGAGGTGACAGAAAAATAATTTATGAAGTAGATCAACTGTACTTATATTGCATGGGGGTGCTGGCCTACTTTTCAAAGATGTTCTAACAAATTCAAATTTGGCAATAAAATAAAACTCAGTTCTACAAAAAATACTGTAGGCACATCAGATGCATCACTGAACTTAAAAAGGAAAACCCAGGAATTTACACAACATCATATGCTTCTTCAAATCAAAGCAGAATTACCACCTGGCAAAGATTTCCCTCAGACATGTCTCCCCACAAAACCATTCAAGTCTACTCCCTGTATATTAGAATATTTATAACTACTTGTCCGTTTGGCCTATTCACTATTTCTTTACATAACATGAGTTATTAAACTACGTATGAACTTATTTACTTGCAAAATTAAACACAAAATTTTTGTAACTTTCAAATTATACCATTTTATTCTTTAGATATTCTATGATAAGTCTGACTTATTTATCTATACTCATTCACCAAAATATTTTGAAGAAAAAAGGTACTAAAAAGATAAATCACATACTCTATGAGAAAAGACAAACAGAAATCATATAATTAACTAGAGTGGCATCATTCCTGTGATTTACCTAAACATGTAAATGAGATTAAAATAAGCACCATATTATCTCCCCTGTTTTTCACTTACAGTGCTATGTGATACATATTTTTCTACATTTTTATAGCTTTTCTTACAGTAAACATAAAACTCTGCCATGGTTTGAGAGCCATTATAGTATATTGGTTAAATGTGAGATTGTGGGACAAAGATTCTGACCCAAACCTTAGCTAACCACATAATCTACTTATGCGAAGTAATCATGGACAGTTGCCTCATCTTTCTTGATTTCCACATCAGTAAAATGATTATAATAGGAAGTACTCTGGAAGGTTGCTAGTAGAATAAACATGAGAAAACACATGTTTAGTAACAGTATTTACTTCACAGAATGTATTCAACATAAAAATACGTTATGATGTTTTTTTTTCATATATCATTTTAACACTGAAACTTTTAAGTGTACATTAACAGTGAACTTAAAATCCTGAGGTACATATTTACATCAAATTGAGATTGTTGGAGGTACATTGATAGAAGACATAGGTCTAGTTACATTTTTTAGGCTAAAAATAATTGCTGCCATTTGTATATTAGACTATCTTGTGTCATAATATGGAAGTTTAGAAAATTTAGAAAACACCTTACCAAAGTAGGAAATTTGATCAAACTTTGAAAGGCTTTGAAAGTCCCTGAATATCCTAGGAGAGGATAACTTATGCTCTTTGGCCAAATTTGGTCTAAGACTAACTTTTACATTTTTAAGAGTGAAAGAGAGGGAGGAGAAAGAGAACACAGAATAATATGCAACAGAATCTTATGTGGCCTACAAAGTCAAAACATTTATTGTATTACTTTGCTAGGACTGCCATAACAAAGTACTACAGACTGGGTGGTTTAAATAACAGAAGTTTATTTCTTAAAATTGAAAGGCTACAAGTCTGAAATCAAGGTGTCAGCAGGGTTGTAGTCTTCTCAGGCCTCGCTTCTTGGCTTGTAGATGTCCATCTTCTTCCTGTGTCTTCACATGTTCTTTCCTCTGTGTAAGTCTGTGTCCACAATCCCTCTTCTTAGGATACCAGTCCTATTGGATGAGGGCCTACTTGACTTCGTTTCAATTTAATTCCCTTATTAATGAACCTATCTGCAAATATAGTCACATTCTGAGATACTGGAGGTTAAGTATTCAATATATGAAATTTAGGGAGACACAATTCAAACCACCTTTTCTGCCTGTTTTGTTTTGTTTTGTTTGTTTGTTTGTTTTTGCAAAAAGTAGTTAGCAGCCTGTGTTCTGGAAGCCTGAGGAAGGTACACCTGATAAGTGAACCAGTATTTTCCTAGCGCCTCCTTTACCATTTGTTTGATACTATACATAAATTGAGAGAATCACTCAATTTAGAGATTTGCTTTCCCATTACAAATTTGTTTGGCTTATTTTACTTAGCATAATGTCCTCAGGTTCATCAATATTGTCACAAATGACCGAATTTCTTTCTTTTTTAATGCTGAATAGTATTTCACTGTGTTTATATAACACATTTTCTTTATCCATTCATCCAACGATGGATACCTAGGTTGCTTCCAGATCTTAAAATTTAAATATATCTCTATCTATCTATCTATATACTTATAGATATATCTATAGATAGAGATAGATAGATATAGATATAGATATGTCGATAGATAGATAGATAGATAGATAGATAGATAGATAGATAGATAATTTCCTGAGGGAAAAATGGCTCAAGGGATTAGTGGCCAAGCCAAAGCATTTAATTCTAACTTTGGGTCAAAGGGGTACAGTTTAACATTATGGAAATATTTGCCTGCAGTTAGCCATGGACAGAAGAAGAAAGTAGGTGAGCACAAATCTGTGACCACAAGCAAAGTCTGAAAATCAAACTAAATAACAGCAAACTCAACATCGGGGTGGACCTGGATCTGGTGATGTTATGATAGAAGCAATAACCATTGCTATTTTTTTACTGCTTTACAAGGCCATATAATAGTATTTTGTGACATTTTGTCATTTGATCAATATCACCACATGAATATGATGATCACCTACCGTCTGCTTCCCCCAACCACCACACACACACACGCACACCTTTACAGATTAGGAAACACAGCTGAAATTATAACATAGGCTTCAATCTCCTTAAGCATTGGGTCAAAATATCCAAAAATAATATAAAAACTTCAAGAATCTTTTTAGAAGTGAAGTCAGATGCCTAAAATGTCTCTTTATTGGTGTGTAGGTGGGTATTTGTAGGTTTAAGGCAGGATTGGCACTGTCAACAGATACTGACTCTAAAGAAAATAAAAACAAACTCAAATTGTTCATCAGCAGGTACTTGCTTTTGTGTCCACATTTTGCCCTAGCTAGGATATGCTAGATACTTCCCTGTAATGCACTTTCAAAACAATTAGTTGGTGGTTCCCTTTTGTACAGAGATAAATTCAACATAACACATGTCTGTCTTTACTTTTTGTATTGATATTTGGAAACATGCACAAAATTTTATTTCCAAAATTGTCCAAATATCAATGTGTTTCCAAATATCAATACAAAAATTAAAGACAGACATGTGTTGTGTTTAATTTATCTTCCCATATAACTCAGAATCTTAAGGAATTTTTCTGTATATTTTAACTTAATATGAGATGCATCTGAGAAATTCAGATGTAGAATTTTCAATAGTCTTGAGACCCAATAAAACAGTTTCTATAGCGTGGATACTATTTTGGTAAAGATTTACATTCACAGTTAAGGTCAACATCTCGCTGAATTGAACATTCACATTTGACAGTTTTACTCTCATTAAAAAATGTTTAGCATTTTTTCAAAGCAGAAGCTGTCTCTTATTTTAATAAGGGTCTTCATATATTTGCTTTGTTCCTTGAGGGATGGATTGGTATGCTTGAACTGCTCTGTGCAGTTAGAATCTAAGGCCATATCACTAGATAAGCCACTGTATCAAAATAAAATGCAAATGAAAAGGGCAAATGGCACAGCATAATGAGCAACAGGATTTATTGTCTTGTCTTCTATTTTCATATCCTTTGGGGAAATGTAAAAGTAGGAAATGAGGAATAGTTCTCTCTCCTTTCTCTGGCAAATTATGGTTGATAATTTAGCTATTAGATAACCATATAGAACATGCCAAGTGATTTCCCAAACTAGTCACTTTTCAATTTTATCTATGTATAACTATCCATAGGTTCTTTAATTGCAAACAGTACCCACATGCTCAATGCATTATTTTTATTACTGAAACTGCTAAATAGACATGTGATAATACACATGTACACAGCCAAAATCCCCCTCCACACACACACACACACACACACAAACACACACACACACAATCACACACACATCATTAAAGAGTCAAATTAATTTCAAATAGAACATCCTTATGGGAAAATATGTGAAAAAATATATTCAAAAATATGTACCATTTATTGAGCATATGCTATGCACAAACTATGTATTTGTTATTTAATGTATGTGATCCCCACTACCCACAAGCATGTAAAAGGAAGATACCACTGGTGGCATTATACACATAATGAGACAGAGGTGTATAGAGATCAATTAAACAAACTAGCTTAACAGATTTAAACTTAGTTTGTCTTATCATCAATCCTATTTTCTGTCGACTATAACACTTTGATATATGAAATATAGTTAAAGGAGAATTTGAAAACAACTTGATGATCAGTCTGGAATCCTCTGTAAAGATGAATGCAAGTCATTGACTGAATATAGGATATTTCATGCCTCACATGCACATAAGCAGCAACTAAAGAGTCAGGCTTCATTTCCTCCCTCTGTGTGTAACAATTAGAGGTCCTGAAATATTAATAAACTTGCTGATTTGGGAGAGAATACCATTACATATTTTTTTCCTACATGTTGCTTGGAAGCAACAAACATATCATGGGCACTCAATAAATGTTATTTAACAGCAACTAATAAAATGAAATTATGATAATATATTTGGTAATAAACTCACCATAAGATGAGGCAAAGTAAGTTTTAGTACTAAACCTGGAAGGTGAGCAGATTTCAATGGCTGGGTAGGTGAATGAATCCTATGGGGAGGCAAGAGACACTAACACAATTGTGATAGAAAATGTTAATAAGAGGTCAGATATATAAAATATTTTATTGCACTTTGACAACTGGAGCTTCCCCTCCTGATTTTCAGCTTTGTTATATTCATCTAACATTCAAAAGGCAAATTAAACAATATATTGCTAAACTTCTATTCTAACTCCTCCACACCCATGAAGTGACTCTATTTCATTATCCATTGGTATCATCATTGGTATGATTTTAAAAGAACATGAAATATGTTCCCTGAAATGCTTTCTTTTATTCCTACTTGTGCCTCTTTTAGCACATTGGTTGAGATTTTCAGAGGAGTCAATTGTAGTTTTTAAAAAAAGAAAAGAGAGAGAGAGGATGTGAAGTCACTGTATCCTCTGAAAGTCATAAGCCATGGAATTGTAAAACTCTAAGACATTCAGGAGTGTATGTAGTTTCAGAGAGTGCACTTCTGTAGATTTAAATTAGAGCTGCAAGTTATTGGGGGAGAAACCAAACTGGGAGCAATCTCACTTTTTTTATGTTTTAAAGTGAGTGGAGGGAAAAGGTTCCACAAAGGAGAGAAAGCTTGCCAAATGGAGGAATCCGTAGGGAAACTTTAATTTAAGGCTGTGTTCCTCAATTCCTGTAAAGTTCATGAAAAAAGAAGCACTTAAAAGTACTCTTTGAGGACTCTATACTCTTTTCTCTTTTCCATTTTTTGCCTTTTACAATCCCTGTGAGGAAAGAGAAAATGCACTTAAAGTTACGATTTGGGTGACTCAATCCTTCTCTCTTTCCTTATTCTTCTAATAGTCTTTCTAATGCTCCAAAGAAATTAGAACAGACTTAACAAGTGCTCTTGTGAAGCTCGCCACCACTTCCTCTCTTGAGCCTGTTATTAACCCACTGAAGGGACCACAAACTTTGTGTTCCAGTCCAAATACAGCAGCAGGTACACCATGCTCCAGGTCAAATATACCTGCTATTCTAACCATTTTATAGTCATTTTAACACGGAAAAACAGCAACAATATGATAGAGTTCACTGAGACTATTCACACAATAATAAAACATTAAAAAAGCTCAAAAGCCCTAATGCTACATGTTTATAAGCTAACTGTGGTTACTAGATGCTTCTTTTCTATTCTACACTCCCATTCTGTCTCTGATACAGAACATACACACACGCCTTTAACTTTTCAGAAACAAACACAGAGTCACGTTTGCTGTTCTAAGATATCATAAGTATAATAGGATAAATTTCAGCTTAGCATAAGGCTTTCTACCCTTTTTTTGGCTCTGTTGATATTCAGAAGTTTTTCAGCTTTTAACATTTTGCTTTGCTAAACAGTTCTTATACTTCTGTGAAAGGCATTGAGGTTTTCACTAACAGAACAAAGTTAAATAATAATTTTGTAGCATAAATAACAAACTGTAGCAATCAATTTTAGTAAAATCCTTTCAAACTCAAAAATAAACATCTGTAAGGCAACAAAGTATATCTACATAATATTATCAAAAATACTTCTGCTGAAGTTTCTTTAAATTAAATACTTTCATCATTCAAATATTTATATATCATACACATCCATGGTACCAAAATAAACACAAGCATTTGAGACAAAGTTTGTATTTGGGAAAATATAGAGAAAATACTATGATAGCTTTAAAAGATTCAAAAATATGTATGGGTAAGTGAGTTTCCAAAGTACATATTTTTCTTCACTATATGTTGCAGCTACAAAAGGAAAATCCTCAAGAGAATTAATATGAACTTATGATAATGCAGCCTGCAGCACGGTTTTGTTGTGATTTTTTCTGTTTTTGCTGACAATGCAATTCAAACTATATTCTACTAATCTTTAGTAAAGGAAGCTGATTATTTCACCTATAAACATGCAGCAATAAAGTGTCATTCTTCAGTCAATACTGACTACTTAACATCTTTCTCTTTTTACAGGTTTGGATCCCTAGCTCATTAGATTATTACCTGATAAAGAAGAGAGGGTAATGAATTGAGAAAATAACTACGTACCTTCAAAGAAAACCTGCCCGATAACAATAATCCATTAGAAAACTGGCAATATCCTCTGATCTATTGCCCGCAAAGCCATGACTTGATGGAGAGTTTCATTCCCTGGGCTCAGTTCTCCAGAAGAAAATCAGCACAATTTAAATATTTCTTGGAATGTAACAGCTCTCTAGATCCCGGGTTGCATTCTGTTCCCCAGGGATGGCAATCTGGTGTTCCTGTGTGCATAGAGCAGTGAAGATGAATTGAAAACGCTTGAGATAAATTAGGAATGGCTAAGTTAAAATTGTCTCTGCTCCAGACTCTCTCATCTGCAGTCTGCAAGCCTGTTTTTCTGTGAAAAAGCTAGATGGCAGGCTGCCTCAGTAAGTTCTTCTTAAGCGACTGAGAGCATTTTCAATGAAGAAAAATTCTCCCATTATCTAAGCTAATGTGACTGCTGCTAAATCTAGTTTTTAAAGCGTCTGCTGGCATGAAATTCATTTTCACTATTGCTTTTTTTCAAAGTAGTCTAGAATCCACACTATCAGGCTATATACACTTCTATCTGACAGAAATATTTGAAGTTTTCTCTTTGCAAATTAAATCGTATCTCTTTTGTTCAGTTTATCAATCATTTATGTATAGGAAATTTTCTCTTTGGGTCCAAAAGACAGTTTATTGTAATTTATATTATGCAGAAGGTTTTAAGTTGCAGTGTCTCAATATGAATACTTGCATTTTTATTAACAATCACTTATTTTAAGGCAGATTCACAGAGAAGTGTTATCATTTTTAGATGTCAGTCAAAATGCAGAAGTTATATAGAAATAGAAAAGACGAATTTCTAATTGTAATATGTGACCACGGAAGTGAATATTGACTCTTTGAATATCCTCCTCAAGAAAATAAGATATTCCAGAAAAAACCAAGGTTCATAAATCATTTCTCTTCTAAATAAAAATGAGCCATTTTGAATTCTGTTGATTTCATTTCAGTGACATGTTGTGATATGATAGTTTTTTTCTCTAAGTTAGAAAACTCTTTTAGAATTTTCATAATATTCTGGATTTGAGATACAACACAAATACACTGTAGTAGGTGTATTGGCAATACACAAACACTGAAAGTTTAGCAAAATGTTTTGTTCTACTTCTTTACTTGTATTTGTTATACAAAACAATTTCTACATAATCAAAAAGCACACTTAAAAGCATCATAGTCCATGAGAATATGTACATTAAAAAATCCCTGATGACTATAAAAACAATCTCATGCTTGCCATAGCTTTCAACATGATGATCTGTAACACTCTACGGCTATTTGACATGTAAGCAAATTGTTGCTTCCATGACAAAAATGGGGTTTCCACACTGTGAGAGAAACAAAAACAATATAATCACCTGACAGTCAACATAAAAGTAAATAAAAATTTTCCTTTTTTCTCTACCCACCCTATAAGTGTAGCTGACCACTTCATTCAGGGAGGCAGAGAGGAAAAGAAAATGGAGAAACAAAATGAAACGCCACAGCAAGATGCCTCCAACCCTTTTACCTCTTGAGAAGTAGCATCATTGTAGCCATTTTTGAATAAACACAAGGAGATTGGAAAGAAGCAGCTTCAGTATTTCAGTTGGAAACTAAAATTATCCAGCATATTTTAAAAGACCATTAAATAAAGAAAGGAAGCAAGCAAGCAAAACTATTTATTGGCCTCAATTGCTGTTTCTAAAATGACCATGATGTTCAGTGCCTATGATATTAAAAACACAAATGTAAAAAGATAAAAGTCTATTTAATAATTGACAGTTGACTGAATATCTAACTGCATTGCACTAATGTGCATTGAGTACCTCAAGCTACAGCAGTAAATGAGTTTTTTGTTTGTTTGTTTGTTTGTTTGTTTTTTAATCTCAGATGTATATCTCCACCTAGAATCTACCAATTGTGCTAACGCTATATTGCAAAGATGACTACCCATTGGTGAATTCAGGACCACATGCAATTACATTACAGTGATAGGTAAACTATTATTGGAGCATTAAAAATTGTTTTTGTAGGAAGTAACTTTTTAAAATAGACCAAGTAAGACTAATTAAAAGAATGAGAAATATTTCTAGGCAGTGGGAACAACATCCCAAGGGAAATACACATATTACATTTGCGTAAGTGAAAGTAGCTTGGTATGGCTTGATTGCAGAATGAGGTATGAAGGACATGGAAAGAGATGAGTCTGGGGAGAAAATGAATCTTTTATACTTTATTAATGAGACTGGGCTTTATCTTTGAATTGGAGATCCTTGAGAGCTCTTAAATAGAGAAGTAATCAGATTTGCATTTTCGAAAGATCAATTTTTATGCCACGCTCTCCAGTTAAAAAGCATCACCACTTACCCAGTTAGCCAAGCCAGATGCCTAGTAGATATACTATTTCTCTCATTATTCTAGCTTTCGTCATCTCTTACCTACCATAGGATGGCCAGAGTTTTTTATTTCATCTTTCTATTTTGAGTCATTTTCTCCATCAATTCTTACATAGCTGCCAGTTTTCTCTCTAAAATATGCATAATCATGCTCTTGCTCACAACAGTTTATTTAGTCATTATCACCTGGAGATTAATGCCCCTTAAATATATCCTTAAAATGATCTGCAAGATCTGACTGTATAACTTTTAAAATTGATATTTCATAAGAAAACAAAACTAGTAAGTCACATTATTAAATTTTACCATAAATTTATAGAACATTTTTCATTCTGCTTCCTTTTTTTTTTTACTCCACCTATGTGCTATCTTTCCCCCAAAAGATCATAAAACTATCTTACTAACTTTTAGAAAAACACTTCAAAATTTCATCAATTAATGCACGTTCCCATTTCATATTCTCTTCAATTAACCTGATGCAAGGTCTAAGTTGTAAAAAGGGATTGCATTTCATTTTCGTTGTGTAGTTGTGATATAGGTCCATATATATATATATATATATATAGATATAGATCTCTGTAAGTTCTACTGTAAAATAAGTTTTCAAATTGCAGTTTCCACTAAAATATTGAAAGTCTTAATAGTACAACACAATTTCATCACTCAATTTAAAAAGCAGTAATAAGAAATACAATTTCCTTATTTGGATATATATATAATTTTAGAAAATTATTTACTCTTGGGGTGATTTTATAGTAGCTGTGGCAGCACGAGAATTTGGCTNTGCACGTTCCCATTTCATATTCTCCTCAATTAACCTGATGCAAGGTCTAAGTTGTAAATAGGGATTGCATTTCATTTTCGGTGAGTAGTTGTGATATAGGTCCATATATATATATATATATATATAGATATAGATCTCTGTAAGTTCTACTGTAAAATAAGTTTTCAAATTGCAGTTTCCACTAAAATATTGAAAGTCTTAATAGTACAACACAATTTCATCACTCAATTTAAAAGCAGTAATAAGAAATACAATTTCCTTATTTGGATATATATATAATTTTAGAAAATTATTTACTCTTGGGGTGATTTTATAGTAGCTGTGGCAGCACGAGAATTTGGCTTACTTTGTAACAAAATCACTTTATCACGTATAATTTCTTTTATTTTTAATAACATTGTCTTTAAAAATTATTAGGGAGACTAATTTTACTACATAAGGAGTAATTGCAATGTTGTCAAGTTAAGAAATAATAAGACAAACCGGCATGACATCCTGCTCATAAATAAACTGATGTAAGTCTAGAAGATATGAAATATTTATGACAGTTTTAATAAAAGGTAGTTTGTGTAGAACATTTTTGTAAACTGAAAGTATTGCATGAAGAGAGTATAGACTTACATTAAATTTAAGAATATACTTAATCAAGGAGTTGAAAGACTTGTATGTTGAAAACTACAAAATGTTACCGAAATAATTTTTAAAAGACACAATACATGGAAAGATACCCCATGTACATGGATACCAAAACTTGATGTTGCTAAGATATTAGTACTAAACAAAGCAATCCACAGATTCAATGCAACCACTATCAAAATCCCACTGGTGCTTTTAGCAGAAATAAAAAAAAAAAATCATACAGATTCTTAAGGGATCTCAAATAGCTGAAACTTAAGAAAATGTGGCACATATACACCATGGAATACTATGCAGCCATAAAAAAGGATGAGTTTGCGTCCTTTGTAGGGACATGGATGCAGCTGGAAACCATCATTCTTAGCAAACTATCACAAGAACAGAAAACCTAACACCGCATGTTCTCACTCATAGGTGGGAACTGAACAATGAGATCACTTGGACTCGGGAAGGGGAACATCACACACTGGGGCCTATCATGGAGAGGGGGGATGGGGGAGGGATTGCAATGGGAGTTATACATGATATAAATGATGAATTGATGGGTGCTGACGAGTTGATGGGTGCAGCACACCAACATGGCACAAGTATACGTATGTAACAAACCTGCACGTTATGCACATGTACCCTAGAACTTAAAGTATAATAAAAAATATATATATTCAAAGTTGGAGATCTCACACTTCCTCGTTTAAAACATTAATACAATTCTACAGCAATCAAAACTGTGTGATACTGGCATAAATACTGACATGTAAACTAATGGGATAGAATAGAGAGACCGCAAAAAAGACCCTTCCATACAGATACTCCTCAACTTATGATGGGGTTACATCTCAATAAATCTATTGTTAAGTTGAAAATACTGTAAGCAAAAAAATGCACCCTATTGAACATCATAGCTTAGCCTACCATAACATCCTCAGAACACTTATCAAAATCCCAATGCTCGAGACACTTACATTAGCATAGAGTTAAACAAAGTCATCTAACTCAAAGCCTATTTATAATAAAGTGTTTAGTATCTCATGCAATTTATTAAACACTATACTGAAATTGAAAAACCAATAGTTGGGAACTCAAAGTACAGTTTCTCTTGAATGCATATTGATTTTGTACCTTCACAGAGTCACAAAATTGTAAGTGTGAACATTGTAAGTCAGGGGTAATTTGTATATGGTCAAATGATTTTCAACAAGAATACCAAGACTTCAACCAAGAAAGGACAGTCTTTTCAAAAATTGTGTTGAGAGAACTGGATATTCGCATCCAAAAGAACGAAGTTGGACATCATATCATATATAAAAGTTTACTCAAAATGCATCAAAGACATAAGAGCTACAACTATAAAACTCTTAGAGAAAAACAGGAAAAAATTTTCCTGAAATTTGATTTGATAATGATTTCTTGGATATGATACCAAAATTATATTCAAGAAAAAAAGATAAATTGAATTACATCAAACTAAAAAACTTCTTTGCATAGAAGGACACAATCAATAGAGTAAAAAAGGCAACTCAGAATTGGAGAAAACATTGCAAATATTGTCTCTGATAAGAGGTTAATATTCAGAATATATGAACTCAACGCCAAAAACAAAACAACCAGATTAAGAAATGAGTAAAGGACTTTGGATATTTCTCCAGATACACAAATGGCTAATAAGCACATTAAAAAATGGTCTCTATTACTAATTATTAGGGAAATGAAAATCAAAACCACCATGTGATGTTGTTGCACATACATTAGGATGAGTACAATCAGCTTAGCAAAACATAGCAAGTTTTGGCAAAAATGTAGAGAGTTTTGAATCCTTGTGCAGTGTTGGTGGGAATGCTAAATATTACATGTGCTATGAAAAAATGTTATGGCAGTTCCTCAAAATATTAAAAATAAAGTCAACATATGATTCAGAAATTCCACTTTTGGGTATATACCCCAATGAATGGAATGCAATGGAATGGGAATCAGACAGATACTTGTGCACCCATTTTCATAGCTGGATTATTCACAATAGCTAAAAGGTGGAAGCAACACAAATGCCCATCAAATAACAAATGGTGACATATATGTACGATGGAATGTTATTCAACATTAAAAAATAAAGAAATTCCCGACATGTCCTACAACACAGATGGTCCTTGAAGACCATTATGCTAAGTGAAATAGGCCAGTCACAAAAAGACAAATACGGCATCATGATGCTTAAATGAGGGACCTAAAATAATCGTATTTACAGAGAAAGGAAGTAGAGTGGTGGCTTCCAGGGATTTACAGAGGAAAGAATGCGCTATTGTTTAACGGGTATGAAGTTTCAGTTGGGAAGCTGAAAAACAGCTCTAAAGATGAATGGTGGTGATGATTGCCCAACAATATTGGGCAATCATACTTAATGCCACTGAAGTGTACACTTAACATGATTAAAATGATAATTTCTATATTATGTATATTTTACTAAAATAAATTATCTCCAAAAGTAAATATTAAATCATTACTAATCTTTGCTGAAAGAAAATAAAGAAGTAAAACATTCTAAGTATTTTCTTAAGTGTAAGGCAAATTATTGTTAAAATCAAAGCACTGAACATACATGTTGTTATTCTATATGACATAGTAAATGCTCTGTAAAATCTGTTTTTTTAATGAGATACCTGCTGTTATTTCTTATCCTTTCATCTAAAATAATGACATTAAAAGTAAGTTCTTTGAGTTACGAATGCAGATGTCTAAGCAAAGAAAATAAGTGTATTGTTTCTTTTAACAAAAAGGATTATATATTATTATAGAGCAATCCGAAAACAAAGGTTAAAGAGAAGGATAAAAGGCATAAATTTCACTGGCATCAACACTGTTAGGAATATATCCCTCCCTTGAGTTCATGTTCTTTGTAGGGACATAGATGAAGCTGGAAACCATCATTCTGAGCAAATTATCACAAGGACAGAAAACCAGACACCACATTTTCTCACTCATAGGTGGGAATTGAATAATGAGAACACTTGGACACAGGGTGGGGAACATCACACACAGGGGCCTGTCCTGGGGTGGGAGGAGAGGGGGAGGGATAGCATTAGGAGAAATACCTAATGTAAATGATGAGTTAATGGGTGCAGCAAACCAACATGGCACGTGTATACATATGTAGCAAACCTGCACGTTTTGCACGTGTACCCTAGAACTTAATGTATAATAAAAAATATATATCTAAAATAAATACAATAAAAAAGAATATATCCCTCCTCTTCTCTCTCTGTCTATTCTTCTCTGTATATGTGTGTTTATATGTACCTCACAAATACACCTTTTATGTAACCACAAAAAACACAAAATATATGTGTTCACATTTGTACATACATATCATATGCATAAACACAAAGAATTTCATATATGTGTGTGTGTGTATATATACATATGTGTGTGTGTGTATGTGTGTGTGTGTGTATATATATGTGTATATATATATAGAGAGAGAATCAGTATTGCAAGATGAAAAGAGTTCTGGCTGAGTGCAGTGGCTCCTATCTGTAATTCCAGCACTTTGGGAGGCCAAGGTAGACGATCACTTGAGGTCAGGAGTTCCAGTCCAGACTGACCAACATGGTGAAGCCCTGTCTCTACTCAAAAAAAAAAAAAAAAAAAAAAAAAGAAAAGAAAAGAAAAAAAAAAATTAGCTAGGCATGCTGGTGTGTGCCTGAAGTCCCAGCTCCTTGGGAGCTCATTCTTGAATGGCAAGGCAGAATGTAACAGAAGTCGTTATAGATGTAAACAACCAAGCAATTTGTTTCACACTTAAAAAGATAATGTACTAGTTAATAAGGATTCCCCATGCCTAGTCCCCCCAAATAAAAAAGAAAATTCACTATAACATCAAAAGCAAGTGAAAAGCAATGATTGAACTCAAATAGCATTCTACTCTCTATTTTTTTGTGTGTGTGTGTGTCTTATTGCATTCTACACTTTAAAGAAATTTTGGGCGAATGGTCTGCTGGTGGGCCCTCGAGACTTAAGTGGAATATGGGGCCTAGTGCCTTGAAATAGCCATATTTTTGGAGAATGAAACTAAGAAGTAATTGCCAATGACAGCACTTAGTGGAATAATGGATTTGCACTAAAGAAAAAGAGAATTTCAGCAGAACAAAATGAGAAGACTGGATTAAGATGTAAAGAGGAGTTTCCAAGTGGACAGAAATGCTAGCCTGCAGCAATTTCTTCTTATACTCTTGCCTGCCACCTCCACCTTGAATGTATATAAGTTTTAAAGGAATTGAAAAGGAGTAAACATAAACTAATCCTTACTCATTTTTCCACACTCATTCTGAAGCAGCTGCATAATAATCTTTAAATCCTTGACATTACTTGATTATGCAGTTTAATTAGCACACCACTCATCACTGAATATTAGAGGTTTTTCATCTCACATCTCATACCACTTTTAAAAATCACATCTCTGAAGGCCAAAACTTTTAATAACAATTAATTAAGCATAATGCTCACTTACATTGAGAAATATCATGTCTTTATTTTTAAAAGTGTATTAAGTTTCTTGAAATACATTTTCACTGGAATCCTTGTTCAAAATTTGACACTGTGATGCTCATAAAAAAGACATTTGTTCAAAGTAAAAATAAAACTACCATATAATCCAGCAATCCCACTACTAACTATATATCCAAAGGTAAGGAAATTAGTATGTTGAAGGTATATCTGCCCTCCCATGTTTATCGCAGCACTATTCACAATAGCCAAGATAGGGAATCAACCAATGTGTCCATCATCAGATAAATGGATAAAGTAAACTTGCTGTATGTGCATAATGGAATATCATTTAGCCTTAATCATGAGGAAATGATGTTAAGTGAAATAAGTCAGGCACAGAAAGATGCATATCATATGTTCTCATTCATATGTGGAGGCTAAAAAAGTTGATCTCATAGAAGTAGAGAGCAGAATAGCGATTACTAGAGGCTAAGAAGGGTAGGAGGATAGGGAGAGATTGGTTAATGTATACAATATTACAGCTAGATAGGAGGAATGAGCTCTAGTGTTCTATAGCACTGTGGGGTAACTACAGTAAACACTAATTTATTTTAATTTTTTGAACAGTTAGAAGAGTGGTTTTTCAATGTTACCCAACACAAGAGTTGGAGATGATGGGTATGCTAGTAGCTCTGATTGCAACACATGATTTCTAATCATGTTTTTTACTATCATGCTTATAGCCACATTGAAGGGCTTTACTTCCACATGTGAATAAAGCTAATTCTGAGTGTGTTACTTCAGAGATGCATTGTGAGCTGTTTTATTACAGTGAATTGAACTGTTTACCAATCAGTGAATTTTCCAGGCAAGTTTTTAGGACGTATTTTAAAGGATGATACTTAGCATTGTGTTCATAGCCTCTTTGTGAAGGGTTTACATACATACTTTGTAAAGCTAAATCTCAGCATGTTACTTCAGAGATGTATTATGAAGTGCTTTATTACAGTGAAGTGAAATGTTTACCCACAGTCAACTCTATACTCAGCTGTTTAGGATTGCTTTTTAACAAAGTTCCTTTCATTACACATTGTGTATATGTCTCAAAATATCACACTGTACTCCATAAATATGTACAATTACTATGTGTCATTTAAATATGCATATTTTAAAATATTTTGATAAAATATATGTGAGCATATCAAGTTTAGTTTTATAGGATTATAACTTTATATAAAAATTTTCACAGCTCACAGGATTATGAAATTTCTTGTTAAGTTTTACGGTTACATTCTAGATAATAATTATAATTGTACTAAGTAATACATTTTACTTATAAAAAGTTTGTGTTGTATAGAATTGTATATTACTTGCATGAAGGGTAGTAACTATAAATATGTGTATACAGATGGGTATACACATACCCCTCACATGTGTATGTGTGGACTATCAAATACACATACATATACATATGTGTAGATATGTACATATACACATACATAATTATGTAATCAATTGAAATTGGCCTTTGACTTCAGTATTCACCCCGACTATGTTTTTAATGAATTCAAAAGAAATTCTGTGTTTTAAGTGGGTAAATGTTCTGTTTTTTAAGTGGGTAAATGTTTTCAAGCGTTTTTATGTTCTCATAAACATCAGATTAACACCAAAATTATTTTATCTTCCATACTCCAGGTTTCTTAAAGGAACTTTCCTCAGAGACTGTGTTACTTTTCATCATTAATTTGAACTTGTTTTAATCACTATACTCATGCCAAACCAATCGTTACTATGATGTGTATGTATGTTTACTCTGCATTTTACCAAGTATATCTCTGTTGCTAAACTACGTGTGTGTGTAACTTATATACATTTTTACGACCCATTTCATTAACGTTCAAAGGATAGGTGCATCTAATACACCCTGTACTGCCACACTTTATAAATTATAGAGCTTTCTCCCTTAGAGCAACTCTTAGTAAAACCATTATAAAATATAAAAGTGTATGCTGGCGGGTAGGGGGAAGGTCCGTTTGTTTGTTTGTTTGTTTGTTTGTTTGTTTGTTGTTTTTTAATTCTTTTGTACTTAATTCTGAGTTTTGGTGACATTATTCCACCTCCCACTTACGAGCCAAGGCAGATTTGACAACTTCTCCACTTAGTCTGTATATACCAAGTGCAATGAGTACTTTTCGCTAGTAGGGCTACTAAAGGCTTAGAGGCACATTAAAGAGCAAGAAATGGAAAGAGTGGTACTTTAAATTAGGATTCACAGAGTAACAGAATATGCTTCTACATGATGTTAAAAGCTTCTTTAAACAAGTTGCACCCACTGAAAATACTTACTTATTAAACGTGGTTACATAGCAATTATATAAATTTTCACAACCAAAAGCATTGGCAATGACAGCAAAATGGTAAATTTAGTCACCCAAATCCTATTACTATACTGTACATGCTTATTGTAAGCACGATTCTGCTATTGATATGTGAAGAAACAGCCACACAGATGGGAGCCAGGATAGAGTGATATAGCTTTATTTTTAACGTTTTGAAAGTTTTCTCATATGGCACTGCAGATATAGAGCATATATGTTTTCAGAAATTCTAATTCATGCATCTTTCTAAGGAAATAACACTGAAAGAAGGACTGTGTGAGTGTGTGTGTATGTGCTGCTATGCTCAATAATTTTTTATAGTCAAGTCACATTAACATACCCAGAAGGATTCCTTAACACTTGCAGAACAATTTTATTGGTAGAATATGTAATATTTTGAAAATTGTTTCCTCTCTCCACCCACCACAACTGTCATCCACAAAGCCCAGCTTATTTCTTTAGAGAAAGTCAGCGTGACATATTTTTTGTGGGAGTTCACATAGCAGCTTCCTCAAATAATGTGTTGGTCCATCTGATTTATCCTGTTTCCATTTCTAGTAATTTCTTTACAGCCCACGTCAGACTTCTAGCCCCAAATCTATTCATTTTTTATAGAGCATTTTCAGCCAAGCCTACATCTCTCAGGCTACCGAACTGAAAAATAAAAAAGTGAATGTTAGGAGATTTTCTACTAGATATCTATAATCAACATATATGAATGAGAAAAATCACATGTTTCAAAATACAATGAGTAATTGTATACAATTAAAACTCTAATATCTCTTGAAGTTAAAATATATTTCCTTGTCTAAAGGAAAATTATGGATATAAATCTCAATTTAATAGTAATGATAATTATTAGTGTTAAAAGTGCTTTTTATTCTGATGCTCTTATAAACTAAATGTATCCAATTATTTACAATTTTGAATTTTGAGGCAAGCATTTTACATTTGCAGTTGTATCTTACACTGCATGTTATGTGCCTATATATTAATATACAACAATAGTCGGTGTGCTCATAGGCAAGAAATAGCTAGAAGTTAACTATAGATGTAAAGATGGTATGTATATGAATTTTTTAATTTATATTAATTTTATTTATAACTACTTATTTGATGTTATTTAAGTATATGTATCAAACTTTATGTGAAATTACATATTAATATATAAATTCATATGCTACGTGCTAATATATATTTCTATGCAAATATTCCACAGTATGTATATGCAAGTAGGTAAAATATGTCCTTTTGAATCTTTGAAAAAAATGTATTTCTATTATGTTTCAGAAAAATTGCACAGATGAGTAAAATTTTTAAAGAGAAAATGAGACTATAATATTTACATAAGGGACTTAAAATTATAAGACAGTGCGATAAACATACTACCTCTAGAGATTTGAGAATTTCTACAAATTAAATAACAATATAATTTATCTTGGCATCCGCAGCAAGGAAATTATGGCTTATTGTAATACTAGAAATGTGTGCTGCTATGATTTTTATATTACTATATTACTGTACTTTGAGTTTGCTTAAAATAGTCTATAAGATTTTATCTACAGGTACACACAGAATAATCATTTGTGAGGATCTTATGTGTATCTCTGGTACTCCAAAATATATTTTTCTCAGTGATATGAAAATTAAAATGTAAAATGTTTTCTTTTATATGAACCACCTGATTTACCAGTGCAGAACCTTATTTGTTGTGTGATGAGCAGAAAAGTACACTAAAAAGTTATAGATATAAGAATATCAATTTGTTTTCTGAAACATAATTGGAATTATTAATTTCTATAGACAAATCAAATGCATCCTAACTATATAGTTATTTTATGATGCATTTTATTTCCCCTTATCAGCTGTAAGTCATACTGAATGATTACTCCCAAAATATATAATATCATAGCATTTTTCTTAACTTATAAAATCTCACACTAACTCTAAAAACACCCCTGAAATACAGCTTATCAATTGTATAGCTAAAATAATATATATGAGGTTAACTGAGAAATATTAAGACTTAAAATAAATTCATTACAAATTTATTGATCTAGTCATAATAAATTATAATTATCTGAATACAATAGTCTTCCCTTATCCACAGGATATACATTGTAAGACTTCCCAGTGGATGCCTAAAACCTCAGGTAGTACTGAACCCTGCATTTATTAATACTATGGTTTTCCCTATACATACACACCTACAAAAAAGCTTAATTTATAAATTAAGCACAGTATGAGATTGACAACAAATAATCGTAAAATAGAACAATTATAACAATTCTCAAAACAAGGTGCAACTTAAAACTTATAAATTGTTTATTTCTGGTATTTATTTAATATTTTCAGGCTACGGTTGACCAAAGATAACTAAAATCACGGAAAGCTAAATTGCAGGTAAGGGGGGAGTACTGTAATACTGTCTCCCCAGGCTCCATCCATTTCTACAACCAGTCTATTCCATTCTTTCCTTAAATAAGAGGGAAAAAACACACTTTCATCATATGCATCCCAATAACAAAAAAGTAAATTTAGCATGTTATATATTTAGTACCACATTATGAAACTTTATAATGATTAAGTAATTCTTCATTATACTCCTCCTTACACTTGTCAACACTGGCAGATAGACGTATGCTTTGAGCAAACAGAAAAATCTTGAACAGAAAAAACCCTACAGGAAGCTTTGAGTCACAAAATTTAGTCATAGCAGCAACTTCAGCGATGAATAAGCTAGATTCCCGTATTTTATAAGAAGAATCTGAGGCAAAAACAAATAAAACTACTCCCCAGAAAAGACGTTGAAAAGTTTGCAGATCACAAGACAAACTGCTGACAGAATTAAATAAGTAAAAAAAGACAACAAGGACGATAAAGAAGAAAGAGAAACAGGAAGAGAAGGAGAAGAAAAATGAAACCCAGATCTACACCTGAGACTGCCTGGTTACCAAACTCTTAATAATGCCGCGGAAGTAAAATGTCAGACTCTGTTCTTCTGAGTCTTAGGGCTTTTTGCGGGTATCAAAAGGCCACATGGACACAAATTCCACTTAACCAGAACCACTTGCTTCATTTATTGTAAATATCAGAATTCTACCCAATACATCATTTCATTTGTAGGTTTTTGGCTTGGAACCATTATGGGTAGAGAATGGAATGCACATATTGTACATAACTATTTGCTCCCGAAAGCTTAAAACTTCCAGGTAAAAATGATTGTGTACACACACACACACACACACACACACACACACACACACACGCACGCGCACACACGCACCAGAAATATGTACTTTATTGCTATATTTTATTTATTTATTTGTTTGTTTATTTTTTTGAGACAGAATCTCGCTGTGTCGCCCAGGCTGGAGTGCAGTGGCACGATCTCGGCTCACTGCAATCTCTGCCTCTTGGGTTCAAGCGATTCTTCTGCTACAGCCTCCCAAGTAGCTAGGACTACAGGTGCCCATCACCTCGCCCAGCTAATTTGTTTTGTATTTTTAGTAGAGATGGGGTTTCACTATGTTGGTCAGGCTGGTCTTGAACTCCTGACCTCGTGATACGCCCGCCTCGGCCCCCCAGAGTGCTGTGATTACAGGCGTGAAACACTGCGCCTGGCCTATAATTTTTATATTACTGTATTACCATACAGTACTATGAAATACATATGTTTATGTGTATATAATGCACATATATTTATAGGTGTATATATACGCCTATAAGATGTGTGTATATATACACACATCATACATATACCTTATATATATGGTGTAAGGAGATATATAGTGTATATACACATATACACATACACATATATATCCATTTACAGACTATATATATATATACACACACACATATAATGGATATAAATGGATATAGATGTGGATATATATACACACATATATACACATACATATATTTATGTGCATTTGTATTACGGAAATATATACACATATATATCCACTTACAGACATACACACATATATATCAATTTACAGACAATCTCAAACTTCTGATTTTTCAATTTTATGATGAGTTTATTGGGTTATGAAATGCATTTCAACTTCAGATATTTTTGCCTTGTGAAAGGTTTATCAAAACATTTAACCACAGCTTAAGTTGAGGAGCATGCGTATCTGAAACCATTTTCGAACTGGAGAAAATGTAAAAAATCAACGGTTTCTTTTCATGAGAGCTAGGCCCCTAAATTCTCATTCATAAAATTAGTAATTAAATGAAAAAGTAAGCGTTTGCTTTGGTTGTCTTATTTTATAAACCTAGCCGATTCCTTACAGAGCAACTTAAGTGAATCAATGTAGAAAAGAGTAGAATAGCCATTTTGCCATCCCAAATAAAGTGATTTTTCCAGCCTATAAAAATCAATGAATATGAAGATGATGAGAAACTTTTAAATGGTATTATCATGTCATCTCTTGAGCCCACGGTTGACTCCTAACTTGGCCATGATTGAGATGCTATGCAGCCTCCTGATGTGATACAGTATAAAGCACAGGGTACTTCCTGTGCGGTACTCTTGAGGGTAAGTTAAGTCAAAATCTAATCGAGACTTTAGATTTAACTTGCCATTTGCAGTGAGTCCAGGAGACAGGTGAATATGCTGACACCACAAGGAAAAACATTAAACAAACCAGAGCATAAGGCAATCTACTAGACAAAAGATAAAATTTCTTCAAGTAAAGAACACATAGAAGAGAAAATGTCAGGGATAGGAAGAGAGGACAGTTTATTGTTGTTGTTGTTGTTGCTTTTGAGACGGAGGCTCGCTCCGTTGCCCAGGAGTTGGGGTGCAGTGGCACGACATCGGCTCACTGCAACCTCCGCCTCCCGGGTTCACGCCCTTCTCCAGCCTCAGCCTCCTTAGTAGCTGGGACTGCTGGTGCCCATCACCACGCCCAGCTAATTTTGTTTTTGTATTTTTAGTAGAGACGGGGCTTCACCATCTTAGCCAGGATGGTCTCCAACTCCTGACCGCGTGGTCTGCCCGCCTTGGCCTCCCAAAGTGCTGGGATTACAGGCCTGACAAAGAGAAGACAGTCTTAATTTAAAAGAAACATAACAAAAATTAATGGTGCATATATCACTGACAAATCATCGAACTGAACCAAAATTAAGTTTTCATTAAATTCTCTATTTGTAGGTTTTTAGCATGATTCAGTTACCGTGTTATCTGTTTTACTCTTTTGAAAGACACCATATAATGGCTACACAGCTCATTCATATAATGTTCTAGAAAGTCATATTTCAGGGTAAGTGATCCTACACAATTAGCATGCCTCCTGACACTGTAGATATCTGGGTCTTTTATATGAGGCTGTCTAAATTCATAAAAATCTTAAAGGAATTTAAAAGTTAATCCATGTGTATATGCTAGCCAATAAAAGAAAAACAAAAATTTGAATTACTGTAGATTTAGCTAACCTCTACCATTGAGAAAACTTTACAGTATTTATTCCTGAAGCATCTTATCCCTGTTATTTCTGTCATGTATTATTGTGTTAGCAATACATGATCTTCTACTAATATCTTCTGCAGCCCAATTTATGTGTCCAGTACTTAATGGTCATAAACACAATGTCTCATCATAGCCGGTACCTGACAATATCCAAAAGTCCTATCTTGATTCTAATTTTTCTTTTAATATTATTTGACACTATTAACCAATTCTATGTAAAACTCTTTTTTTTTTTTTTCTAGACCAACACTTTCTTGCTTGTCTTCCATTTGTCCTGTTTCTTAAATAATACATTTTTCTCAACCCCCTATAGGTGTCTTTATCCAGGGCTCAAGTTGAGATTTTCATCTTTTCCTTTCTTAGATTTGAATTGCCAGCTGTTTATGTTCAAATTTATTTGCCAACTACTGAACTCAGTGCACATGATTCAGATTTAAGTGATAGTATTAAATTTAATCCTTTAATCTTTAGTAGTTAGTTCATAGTAGAAACTCAGCAACTTCTCACTAACAAATATGAAGCTATTAATATCAGTGTTACAAAATTAGTATAAATTAAAATGCATCGTCTTCTATTACTTTAAAAATTGTATTATTTTCCCCTATTTTAAAACCAAGATATCACATCTCAAAATTTACTTGAAGAATTCAGCTTCAATTTACACACAAGCTTAACATTACCAACTCCCTTTAGCTAATATCATCTTCACTAGTATATGAAATAGAGGTATAAAACTTTATACAATGACAAAAATGGCATATAAAACATGTTCCTTTAGATATTAATTTAAGTTGTCACATTTTAAGAAAGCAGTCTCATGTAAAACATAACTGGAACAGATATAAAATAAATTAGGGGAGAGTTAAGATTTAAATGGAAAAAATGCTATGTCTATTTGTAAATGACTATTATACATATACTGAAATTTGATTTGAATACTTAGGAATTAAAATCAAGTATTCACATTCTGTATTCATATAAGCTTTTAAAGGGTAATTATCTGTATTATTATCTAATTAGAAATTTAAAGATATTTCACTTCATAATATAGTTGAATATATTACAGCCAAATGAGTTCTCATTAAACCCAAGAATGATCAAAGTCTTTTAAATTCTGGACATAGTTAAATGAATATTGTATTAATTATTTCTTCAAATAAAATGCCAAGACTCTAAATATCTTTTTGTTCTCCATTATCCACTCAAAACTTGGAAAATGTTTCACATTTAGTCACATACTACCAAATTATAAGCTACTCTTTAGAATTCAACATGATAAGAAGTTCTAACTTGGAAGGATTTTGTTAATTGTAAAGGCATTTATTAATTACTAAGCCACAGTACTAAGATATTTGACTTCCTAAAGTTCCAAAGAAGGTCATGTTTAAGTCTACATTTTTGTCCTTTAACAATATTCTTAATAATAATAACAGCAGCAAAACCAACAGTAACAGTTATGGCAAAAATGGATCAACTGCTGCACTATGAGAGACATTTATAAAATCTACATATATTATCTAACATATCATCATTCTGCTTTTACAGATTATAATCCAAGGCATGTAGTATTTCGTCCAAGTTTACAAAGCTTGTTAGTGCTAATGCAGCATTCAAACTCAGGCAGTCCGATTGTAGAATCTTCTTTATTGACCAATGCATTCTATGCATTTGAATTCATTGCATTCAGTTTTTCAAATAGGACCTCAGACATAGTATAAACGAAGAACTAAAAAACAATAATGCTTTTATGCAGTTCAGAATGACTTATAATTAAGGTGGGCCATTCTTACGGCAATATAAGTAACTCTCATCTATCATTAATATTCACTGCCTGCCTATTTCTAGATGAGAAGAAAAATGCCTTCTGAACTTTGTTGTGACTATTTAATAGAAAATCACTTTTCCATTTTATATACTTGAACTTTAACACCCTCTATGACTTCCCATCTTCTTGATTATTACATTCTCTTCACCATTATATTGTGGGGGTCAATATCCACTGTGACTTGCCCAAAGTCATAAAGCTAACAAATGAGAAAGTAGGACCAAACGTGAGCTCCTATAATAAATCCCATGCTCCTTCCACTCAACCACACCGACTCTTTCAAGTGTGTAAATTAGTCATGTCTATGGTTCATTTCAGGCCCAGAAACTTAAGTTAATGATTTTTAAAAGTGAGAAAATTGCACAGAAGATAATGTAAAATTAGTAACATAATAAAGCCAAGTCACGAAACATTTAAATCAAAAGGGGACAGAGAAGAAAAGCGTAATCTAAATAACTTCAAAGCATTGGAAGATAGAGACTTTTAGATATAATGATTATGTTTAAACTAATATAAAAATCCAAATTGGTGACTCTAACAACAACTCTCTAAATAATCCAACACAATAGTCAACATAATTTCAACTGTATTCAAGCATATTGTATTTTTGTGTGTGTCTGTGTGTGTGCAACTAGAATGCAAATATATATCATATTAATTAGAAAAATATTCACCTATCAAATCCTCTAAGATACACTGCAGAGGTGCATTTTTATGTTATAAAACATAAAAATTACAATCTCCCAGACATTCATACACCATCTAGCAATTTAACTCTCAACAGACTTTATTTGTCAAATTTGTGAAGGTCCTCTGAAGCTATTTTAGTCCAGTTATATGATACATACTCTTTTTTGGTATGTTAAACTGTGGCTTAGGTTTATCAGGATTTTAGCAAAAATGATATGCCTTCATTAGTATAAAAGAAGAATATCCTCATATGGCAATAAAAATCCCGTATTAGTATATGGATGAGGTCAGCCTTCAAGAATTTTAAATGCAAAGCCATGTTCATTTGGACACCACTTTCTTTTGAATGAAAAAAAAAATCCAGTAAAAGTATAGAACTTACAAACTTTTCCCAGTTTTATTTTTTTGTTGTTGCTAGCTAACTGCAAGCGGAGAGATTTTTTTTTTTTTCCTGCTCTACATCAATTTAAACCTTTAAATGACACACAATTAATAAGTGTCTCTGATTCTGTGTCACCTTACTTACCACCTTGCTATTTTCAATTCCATCCCAGTCTTGTATCCTTTATGGAATAACTCATATTAAAATTTTCAAACACTACATGTAATTATGTATTTTAATGTGTTTCCCCAAGTAGAAAAGAGAAAGGTAGTACTCATGTATACGTTAATATGCTTGGTGTAGGGTACATATTTCCATACATATTTTGAAAGAATAAATTCATTCAGTTTAATATTTCCCTTTACCTGTAAAATATTATTTAGGAGGGTAGCAAACTCTACCACATGGTTACACATTGACAGAAGCTCATGATGCTTTAGAACAATGTGAATAAAGGAACCAAAGCAACTGGGAAGATCTTGGCTTTGCCTTCACCTAAGATAGGACCCCACAGACAGCAAAATATTTTCTCCACACGCATTTAGGAAAGTCGTCCTTGTTATGTTAATGAGGATGGCTAAGATACACAAGTTGCGTAATAGTTTGGCAGCCTAGAAACTTGAGTCCCCTATATTCTAGTGGGAAGGTATTCAAGTCTTCAAAACAAACTCAATTCATTTCACTGGATTTGTTCCAATAATAGTTAAAATCAATTTGAAAAACAGACGGCTGATAGATTGACATCTAGAAGCATAATCTTTAAAAAGTATTAATAATTTTAACATAGTTAGGCTGCCTTCATTCTTAAAACCAAGCTTCACTGTTTTTCTTCTTTAAAAGATTGAACTATTCAATAAAAACCTAATCACCATTAAAATGAATTTAAATTAAATTGTTCTTATAATGACTTAAAAAATATGTAGTATTCAATTAGAATTCAATCAATTCTGTGTGTGTTACCAGTTTGAATCCATTCTATTTTTCAAGCAAGAGTGAACAGAATTATATAGGTATTGAGGAACAAGAATTTTTCCATAAACTTCTGTGGAAATTGAGCCACTGCCTTCAGCTAAAATAGTTTCAGAAGGGCAGCTTGAGACTAGCCTAATATTAGATATTTTGTGTATAACATATTTTCTGCTTAAATACCCTTAATAACATTTTCTCTACTTTCTACATAAAACAGTTAAAAACAATTGTGTTTATAGGCATTAATCCTATTTTCATTAATTTTTGTCTGCAAAATAAAACATATTAAATGGATGATAATTTAATGACTGTAACTTAGCTATGTTAATTGAATTGTAAAAAAATGCAAGTGATACAGAAGAGTACTCTATTAGTCAATTTTCACAGTGCTATGAAGAAAACACAAGATTTGATAATTTATAAAGAAAAAGAGGTTTAATGGACTCACAGTTCCACATGGCTGGGGAGGCCTCACAATCATGGCAGAAGGCAAGGAGGAGCAAAAGCGTGTCTTACACAGCAGCAGGCAAGAGAGATTGCACAGAGGAACCCCCATTATAAAACCATCGGATCTCGTGAGCTTTATTCACTACCATGAGAACAGTATGGGGGAAAGCACTCCCATGATTTGGTTATCTCCACCTGGCCCCACCTTTGACATGTGGGGATTATTACAATTCAAGGTGAGATTTGGGAGGGGACACAGCTACATCACATCAAGTACTACAATGGGACTTATATTTTAATTTTCTATCAATATAAACTTACATATGTTAACTACAAAATAAATTCCATCTATGGGGTAGTGAGGAAAAAAAATTATTTGACTCTCTTAGTGCTTCTATCTGAAATGAGTATCTTCAAAAAGTGTGCAATACTTTTACATGTTTGTTTTGCAAGGAAGAACTAGGGAGAGGAAAATGAGAAATACTTTTCTGATCTTTTCTCTTGGGCTACATTATTTCTTAATTTTCTCTTTATGAGAGAAGTTGGAGTTTTAAAAGGAGCACATATTAGCCATCATAAGTGTGACCAAAAGGTGATTTAAGAGAAGATGCTTCACGGTCAGTCTGGAGGGATGCTATGGTATGTCTCTACTTCCTCTTCCTCTCATTACCAGTCCTCTATTATCTTCTTTCTTCACCCTCATCCTACTCCATCTCAGTCGATGAATTATTGTATATATTACAACAGAAATTTTCTGGAAGCATAATCAGAGAGTAAAGTCAAATTGAGACTCTAAAATCTATGTGCTTTTCTTTCTTTAAAGAAGGCCATCCAGCATTACTTTTTTATTTTATTTTATTTTACTTTTTGTCTATTTTAATACCTCACAGAGGAATACCTTCGTAGTTTGCTGATGAACTTTTCACTGAATTCCAAGATAGCCTACAAAATTCATTAAGGCTTAATTTAAGAGACAAAAAAATACTTTGGCTATCACACACAAATAAAAATATTGATTTATTTATAGCACTATATATATCTGCTCAGCGATAAAAGTCCAGCTGTTGTGATTCATTATTCATTGATAGTAGAATTCTTTCTCTTTAGAGATGTAAATGAGAACAAATGAGTTACAGTTCTGGAGCAAGTTTTATGCACCTGAATTACTAAAGTCAGTAAAAATGAACACACATATTAACCCCTAAGTGGATTTTAAAGAAATAGTTTGTTTTTTGTTCTCAGTTTACTCTAATTTGCATAATCAGAGAACAAGATTAATTAAGGCAGTGTACTGTAGTAAAAACAGATTGGAATCTGAACCCCATGATGCTACCCTTGTCATCACATTCAATATGTTCACTCTTTTGAATGAAATTAGCAGGAGGCCACTGGCTTGAGGCTGTCTCTGTCTCTGTACTTGTAGTTCCCATGTAACAAACTGCAGTGTAACCTAGTACTTAAATAAAGGAAACCTAATATGGAGTCTAATATTTGTAACACATAGCCTAGTCACAGCCAATCAAAAGCAGGCTTCAGCCAATCGCCCTCTGTCAACCGATCAGACCGTGTTCAAATGAGGAGAACAGCTTAACAGTAAACAATCAAGCTATTTCTGTAGTTTATTTCTATATTCTGTCTATAAATACTGCTCATGGTGCTGAGTGTAGCTCTTGGAACCTCTTCTAATTCTGAGGGCTACTGATTCATGATTTTTTTTTTTTTTCATTTTGCTCAAACTCTGTTAAATTTGTCAAAAGATTTTCTTTAAAACAACTCCTTTCTCACTCACTTGTTTAAATATTTATTCAACAAATATTTGTACCAATTACTTATCGATGCTGTTCTTGCCAAGGAGGAAAAAGTATAATAAGGAGGCAAGAAGACTCAAGGCTTTGTAGAGCTTACAAATTCTGAGAAATAAAATAGACAATTTAAAAAGCATTTTTATAACTAGATATAAGAACAGGGCAAAATAAAATGACACAACGGGGGAAAGTAATGATCTAAGGATTCCGGAAATTTTTCAGGAAGAAGTAATATCTAATACGTGTTAAAATCAGTTAGTACTAGATAAGAAGTAAAGATAAAAGGCCTACAGAAATAAAAAGACAACAAATGCTGAACTCTGCAAGTGAATAGAAGCATGGTCTATGCAGGAAATTAAAATAAGTGCTGTTAGCTCCACAAGGTAGAAACCCTCACAATGAGCTTATCCAAAAATCTGACTTTTACTCTATTATGCCTAGTCTACTAAACACATTTAAATAATCTTCCGAGTTCAGTGTTTCACATTTTGGTTGAAGAAGTTTATATGGACAATTTAATATGCTTTTGTGTTTTTAGAATTAAGATATGCATCCTAAAATGAATGGAGTAGTAGAGTACTCAAATAGTAAATGGGAAGAATTCCTTGACTTATTAAAAAATATAATTGCCAATAATTGTGAATGAGTAGGCATTCTTTTATCCTTAATTTTTTTCTGTTTTCTGAAGATTATCTATTCAGAAGCTATAATCTCGTAGCCGGTTAGTAAATCCTTTCCCAGCAATGGACCTTTGAAGTATTTCTTTGTTTCTCATAAGTAAGGGTGGCAAACTCCCAAATGTGTATCTTAACTTTTATTTTCTATGACAGTGACACATAGATTGTGAGGAGCTTTGAAGCATTTTAATAATTAAGAACAGAGCCAACAATTCAAAAAAAAGAGAAAGATACCGAATTTCAAGAAGAGCTGTTTAAGATCAGGGAAGAGTGAAGACCATCTGAAATATTCTGACTCAATTTAGAAAAAAATATTTAGCATGTATCTCACTGAATTTCAGTGAAGACTGGACATATGAAGAAGAGAAATAGAAAAAGATCGGATTA
Source organism: Rhinopithecus bieti (assembly GCF_001698545.2). Classification (NCBI taxonomy): domain Eukaryota; kingdom Metazoa; phylum Chordata; class Mammalia; order Primates; family Cercopithecidae; genus Rhinopithecus; species Rhinopithecus bieti. The sequence goes on from NW_016806626.1 coordinate 517,253, forward strand.
AATACTTATTTTCATCCCAGAAACACAATGGAAAATGAGATACACAGATAGAAATAAGTTGTTAGTAAAAGTGGATTGTAATCTATATGGCACCAAAGTGTTTAAGCTGATTAAATCAACTGAATATCTTTGCATAAAGTATAAGTTGCTGAAGCTAATTTTAATAGTAACTGCATTAATGGCTATCATATTAGACCACTCATCAGACATTCTACATGGTCAATGTGATTTGAAGCATGTTAGTTACAAGAGAAAAAAACAAAACTGCTAACTCAAATTTAGCCACAACAGGTACAACTACTATTGCCTTTTTTTATTTTTAATTTTTAGGGGAGTGTACATTTATGGGGCACATGATGCATTTTGAAATGGTCATACAACCCATAATTATCACATCAGGGTAAATGGAATATCTATCCCCTCAAAGCATTTATTTCCTTATATTATAGACATTCCAGATATGCTCTTTAGTTATTTTAAATGTATAAGAAATTTTATTATGGTATCAAATACTAGATCTTATTCATTATTCATTTTATATAAATATATTTTTGTATCCATTAACCATCCTCACATCCCCCATCCACTATTCATCACAGCCTCTGATAACCATCATTCTACCATCTGTCTCCATGAATCCAACTGTTTTAACTTTTAGCTCCCACAAATGAGTAAAAATTTGTGAAGTTTGTTTTTCTGTACTTCGATTATTTAACTTAACATGATGTCCTCCAGTTTCATCTAATGTTGTCGACAGGGTCTTACTCTTTTTGATGGATGAAGAGTACTCCATTGTATTTATATACTGTGTTTCCATTCATCTGTTCATGAACATTATGTTGCTTCCTAATCCTCCCTATTGTAAGCAATGCTGCAATAAACATGGGAGTGCATATATCTCTTTGATATATTGGTTTATGTTCTTGTTGTATACCTAACATTGGGATTGCAGAGTCATACGGTAGTTCTATTTTCAGTTTTTTGAGAATCTCCATACTCTTCTCCATAATGATTGTACTAATTTACATCCCCACCAACAGTTTAAAAGGGTTCCCTTTACTCCACATCCTTGTTGACATTTGTTATCACCTGTCTTTTGCATAAAGGTCATTTTAACTGGAGTAAGATGATATCTCATTATAGCATTAATTTGCATTTCTCTGATGATTAATGATGCTGAGCACCTTTTCATATGCCTATTAGCAATTTATTGTTTGAGAAATGTCTATTTAGATATTTTGCTCATTTTTAAGGGATTATTATATTTTTTCCTACAGACTTGTTTGAGATACTTATGTATTCTGATTATTAATCTCTTGGGAGATTGACAGTTTGCAAATATTTTTCCTATTCTGTGGATTGTCTCTTAACTGTGTTGATTGTACCATTAGCTGTGCATAAGCTTTTTAACTTGATGTGATCCTATTGTCCATTTCTGCTTCAGGTGCCTATACTTTGGGGGTATAACTCAAGAAATCTTTGTCCAAAATAGTATCCTGGAGACCTAATCCAATGTTTTCCCTTAGTATCTTCATAGTTTGAAGTTTGGGATTTAAGTGTTTAATAAATTTTGATTGATTTTTGTATATGGCAAGAGGTAGGGGTCTAGTTTCATTCTTCTGCATGTGAATATTTAGTCTAACACCATTTATTGAAGAGACTGTCCTGTCCTCAATGTATATTCTTGACAACGTTGTCAAAAATAAGTTCACTGTAGATGTATAGCTTTCTTTCTGCATTATATATTCTGTTTCCTTATTTTATGTGTATGTTTACCACTACCATGCTGTTTGGGCTATATATCTTTGTGGTATAATTTGAAGTCTAGTTATGTGAGCCTTCCAGTTTTGTACTTTTGGCTCAGGATGGCTTTGGCTATTCTGGATCTTTTGTGGTTGCATACAAATTTCAGGATTATTTTCTCTATTTTTGTGAAGAATATGACTGATATTTTTATAGGGGTTACATTGAATCTCTAAATAGCTTTGGGTAATATGAACATTTTAACAATATTGATTCTTCCAACTCATGAACATGGAATGCCTTTCCATCTTTTGTGTGTGTCCTGTAAAATGATTTGCATCAATGTTTTAAATTTTTCACTGTAGAAATGTTTAACTTCTTTGGTTAAGTTTATTCCCAGGCCAGTTATCTGTAAATGGGATTATTTTATTGATTTCTTTAAAAAATTTTTCACTATTGCCATATAGAAATGCTACTGAATTTTATATGTTGATTTTTTGTCCTGCAACTTTTCTTAATTTTTTTATCAGTTCACATAGTTTTTTTTTTTTTTTAATGGAGTTTGTAGGCTTTTATGTTACACCTTTATTTATTTATTTATTTATTTATTTATTTATTTATTTTGTACTATATGTTCTAGGGTACATGTGCACAACATGTAGGTTTGTTACATATGTTTACATGTGCCATGTTGGTGTGCTGCACCCATTAACTCGTCATTTACATTAGGTATTTCTGCCTATGCCACCCCTCCCCCCTTCTCCCATCCCACAACAGGCCCCAGTGTGTGATGTTCCCCTTCCTGTGTCCACGTGATCTCATTGTTCAATTCCCACCTATGAGTGAGAACATGTGGTGTTTGGTTTTCTGTTCTTGCTACAGTTTGCTGAGAGTGATGGTTTCCAGCTTCATCCATGTCCCAGCAAAGGACATGAACTCATCCTTTTTTATGGTTGCATAGAATTCTATGGTGTATATATGCCACATTTTCTTAATCCAGTCTATCATTGCTGGACATTTGAGTTGTTTCCAAGTCTTTGCTATTGTGAATAGTGCCGCAATAAACATACCTGTGCATATGCCTTTATAGTGGCATGATTTATAATCCTTTGGGTATATACCCAGTAATGAGATGGCTGGGTCAAATGGCATTTCTAGTTCTAGATCCTTGAGGAGTCACCACACTGTCTTGCATAATGTTTGAACTAGTTTATACTACCACCAACAGTGTAAAAGTGTTCCTATTTCTCCACATCCTCTCCAGCATCTGTTTTTTCCTGACTTTTTAATGATCACCATTCTAACTGGTGTGAGATGGTATCTTATTGTGCTTTTGATTTGCATTTCTCTGGTGACCAGTGATGATGAGCATTTTTTCATGTGTCTGTGTTGGCTGCATAAATGTCTTCTTTTGAGAAGTGTCTGTTCATATCCTTTGCCCACTTTTTGATGGGGTTGTTTCTTTTTTTCTTGTATATTTGTTTAAGTTCTTTGTAGATTCTGGATATTAGCCCTTTGTCAGATGAGTAGATTGCAAAAATTTTCTCCCATTCTGTAGTTGCCTGTTCACTCTGATGGTAGTTTCTTTTGCTGTGCAGAAGCTCTTTAGTTTAATTAGATCCTATTTGTCAGTTTTGGCTTTTGTTGCCATTGCTTTTGGTGTTGTAGACATGAAGTCCTTGCCCATGCCTATGTCCTGAATGGTATTGTCTAGGTTTCCTTCCAGGGTTTTTATGGTTTTAGGTCTAACATTTAAGTCTCTAATCCATCTTGAATTAATTTTTGTATAAGGAGTAAGGAAAGGATCCAGTTTCAGCTTTCTACTTATGGCTAGCCAATTTTCCCAGCACCATTTATTAAATAGGGAATCCTTTCCCCATTTCTTGTTTCTCTCAGGTTTGTCAAAGATCAGATGGCTGTAGATGTGC
>NW_016806626.1:523158-528070 GCF_001698545.2 Rhinopithecus bieti
AAAAAAAAAAAAAAAAAAAAAAAAAAGAAATCTTACCTGCAGCTATAACTGTGGTCAGTATTTTTGCCATGTGATCTCTCAAACATTGGCTTTTCATAGATTTTACACTTTAAGAGTAAAATAGCAGGTATTTGTTCTAAATTGTTTTACTACAATCAAGAAATAATTCCTAAGTACTATCTTTCTTTGCATTCTCCTGATACTATTAGAAAACATCCGCTGATTGCACAACACTTAAACATGCTTCTTAAATTAGTCTACTTAAATTGTTTGTTAAATTGAGAGCATTATCTGGTACCATCATTCCTTTTCATTTCCCATTACTTTTTGACCCCAATACTTGAATTACCCGATTTTCTCTAAATTCAGTCTTACAAGCTCCCTATAGTGAGAGATATTACACCAATGAGTCCTGTGTTTGTCTAAAGAATTGACTGTTAAAGAAAATTTTAATCATTGTAAACCTCTATTTTAGCATATGATGGGATGTGAAGAAGTAACAGTCTATCTGAGAGCAGGTGATAAGGACATGCAAAGGCAGGAGATAATGTATAAATATAATAAAATTAGGTAAAAGTTCTATATTTTATTATCTCCATGATCCAAAACATTTAAATAATGTCAGTAATAAAATGCTCTCACCTAAGAAACGTTTACCTATTGTAAAGTTCCAAAAATTTGCTTTTAGCTTTAAATTTAAAAAAATATATATATATGTATGCATTCAATTTACATTTTCTTGATATGTGTCCCTTATTAGATATTGTATACTACATGGAAGTTAATTCGGAGAATTCTCAGTTATATCATAGGCCCCTGAAACAAGCAGACTCAGTTGTAGTCATTGTTTCCTGAAGTAGGTTTGTAATGGCTTGTAATCATTTGAATTCCCTTAAAGTACAATGTTTGTCTTAGCCAATATGATATGGTAGGACATATTACTTTTTTTCAATGGTAAATACAAAATAAACAATGATAGTATCATTGTATAGATGATAAAATGGAACTTAAATTATTTCCATTATGTCATTCTATGTGATCACTGAAAATTGTGCTTGTATTTTAAAACTTAATACAGTAAAATAATATGTGAACTCTCAAGTGTACAGTTCCTATTTGATAAGTTAAAATTAATTAACCTATCATTGATTTGAACTTACATGTAAAATTAGATTTTTTATTTCATTTTATTGTTTTTTCTGTTTAAAACGGAAAATATTTCCTTTGTCATTTCTAATAGGGCTGGGAAAATGGCTAGCCATAATGCAGAAGATAAAAACTGGAGCCCTTTCTTACATTATATATAAAACTCAACTCAATATGGGTTAAATACTTAAATGTAAAACACAAAACTATAAAACAAAAATTCTACATGATAACCTAGTCAATACAATTCTGGACATAAGAATGGGCAACGATTCCATGACAAAGACAATAAAAGCAATTGCAACAAAAGCAAAAATTGACAAACGGGATTTAATTAACCTAAAGAGCTTCTGTACAGCAAAATAAATTATCCACAGAGTAAAACCTACAGAATGGTTTTACTCTTGGTTTGCAAAATATGCATCTGAAAAAGAACTTATATCCAGCATCTATATGGAAATTAAACAAATTTACAATAAAAAACAAACAACACTATTTAACAGTGGGAAAAGGACATCAACAGACACTTCTAAATAAGACATACCTGCCATCAGGAAGCTTATGAAAAAAAAAAAAAAGCTCAACTACACTCATCATCAGAGAAATTTAAATCCAAACCACAATTAGATACCGTCTCACACTAGCCAGAATGGCTATTATTAAAAAGTAAAAAAACAAACAAGCAAACAAAAAAATACAATCTGGTGATGTGGCAAAGGAAAAGGAACACTTATACACTGTTGGTGGGAGTGTAAATTAGTTCAGCCATTGTGGAAAGCAGTGTGATTCCTCAAAGACATAAAAACAAAACTATCGTTCGACCCAGCAATCCTATTAATAGGTATATACTCAAATATATATTATATATATATATAGTTCTATCATAAAGGCACATAAACATGTATATTCATTGCCATACTATTCACAATAGCAAAGACATAGAGTCAACCAAAATGCCCATCAATGATAGACTGGATAAAGAAAATGTGGTGCATATACACCACGGAATACTATGCAGTCATAACAAAGAAGAAGATCATGTCCTTCACAGAAACATGGATGAAGCTGGATGCCATTATCCTTAGCAAACTAATGCAGGAACAGAAAACCAAATAGCACATGTTCTCACTTATAAAGCTATATGATGATAACACATGGACACATAGAGGGGAGCAACAGACACTGGGGCCTACCAGATGGTGGTGAGTGAGAGGAGAAAGAGGACCAGGAAAAATAACCAATTGGTACTAGGCGTATTACCTGCATGACAAAATAATCTGTACAACAAACCCCCATGACACGAGTTTACCTATATAATGTATTCCTAAACATAAAATAAAACTTTTAAAAATTTATAAAATTAAATGTCACATCAGTGGAGCAATTCAGTACTGTAGTTACCCAAATTGAGCACTTTATGTTTTGGCTTTAATACAATGTACCCAATTAACTTACAAAAATAATTTAAATAATATATTTTTATATCACACTATACTCAAAGAGTAAAAGTTCACAATATTCACTAAACATAAAACTAATGATTACATAATTGTGCTTTTGTTGTTTTCTTTCTGAAAGTATTTGAAGAAGCCTGGATTATTAACTAGTTCATAATTATTCTAGGTTTTATAAAGAATTTTCAGTGAGATATCCACATCAATTTAAAATGCTATTATTTCAAATGAAGGATGAAATCAATCCATTGCACTCCAATAAAGGGTAAAAGAAGTAAAAAATGAGAGTTTTTGAATTATTACCTGAGTATATTTTGGAAGGCGTAATATTTTCCAAATGAAATAAAGTTTAGTTCATAAAAATTGGAACGTTGCACATTCAAAGTATCCATACAAAAAAAAAGGATGATACATAATGATACAACTAAAAGATGACAATAAATTGTTTTCTCTAATTTCTGATAATGTTGAAGAGAAAATGAGTGTTATCAAGAACAAATAAATATTAATAGTAATAATAATGATAATAGAAGAAAGTGATGATTGCAACTGCCAACAGCAAGACGTAAATGAAGACACAACAGGTGAGATGATAAAAATTTTAATGCCACTAATTGATCAATAAGGGTTCTAGGTAATTGTAAGTTAATCTCATTAAAAAGAGTCAACTACTTCATAATGGACATTGTTATGCAGGTGAGTGAGAATAAGAAAAATACAAAAAAAGTCAACTTTTTTCAACTTTACAATTTCATATTTATCATACAGTGGAAAAGTGTGGGAAATTTACATTTTTATTAGAGTATTATTTATTTTATCTGTCTGCAGATAATTAGACAAAAGCTAGAACATTCAACTTTACAAATGTGACTGTACACCTGGAAAAAAAAAAAAATCCCTGAACTTGAATATCTACATGATAACTCTCATAAAACAGAAGATTTTGGCTACAGAACTAAAAATCATTTCTGTTTTAAACTGAAAATCAGCATTTTATTTTCATTTTATGTATATATGTATGCAAAAAGAAAAAAAAAGTATGGTTACATCATATTTTGGACTTAATTACACTTTCAACCACACAAAATCTTCCTTTCCCTGGTCTCAAAAACATTTTATTATCAACAAATGAAGGACATCATATTCAAATTGAGGATATTACTTTCAAATAATATCCAAAATTTGAAAAAATATTTTGTAAAAGTTAATATGCTATTTTTTTCTGAAAAGAGATTGTTACAAATAATTACAATCACCTTTTGGGACATAATGTTGAAAACTGATAGTTATAAATATTATAAATGTGAAATAGTTTAAAATTCTTGACAGCATTTTAAGACTTTTATCATACTGCACAATAGTCAAGGATACACCACCACTACAACTGATGGTGTTGAGGCTAAAGGTCATATAAGCCTCTTTTAGTAGAATTTCCTCAATGTAATGTACTGTGAAAATTGTTTTTTTTTAAAATAATTTTTTACCGTCTTACTTCATCAATGGAAAATGCTACTAAAATAAGCATAGCCATATAAAGGCTATCTAAATAGATGGAACACTCATTATGAGTCTCTAGGCAGAGGAATGACAATTTTTGGACGTTAATTCCAAACTATGAAGTACTGAGTCATCCAAAGGAAAATGTGGATACAGGAGGATCAGCTCAGATGTTGCTCTCTGTTGCATGTTGCTTTTCTATGTTACCTTTTGTTTAAAGGTAAAATTACAATATAAATATTAACCAAACAGAAAAACATTTGCAGCCAGAATAAGAGTTGAATAAGTTATAGTGAAACATCAAGCTCTTAAATTAATCCATGAATATTAAAAAAGAAATAATGAAGAAAGTTATTAATTTTGCAAAAAAATTGTATAGAAAGGACACAATTTAGAATAAAAAATTAAAAATAAATTATAAAGTATGGCGATGCTCCATTGTCAGAAGAAATCAAAAGGACAATGTTTGAAGGTCTCAACTGATTTTACTAACAGCTGAACAACCATTCTAAATCAATAGATCAAATGAAGTCAATATATACAAACATTTAGTAATTTTTCTTTGAAGAAAACATCAAACGTATTTTTATCAAATGTGATAGAAATGCATAATGAATTGTTTGTTGAAGATATTTTTTGACTTCAGAAATATTGAAAATCTGTTAGAACAAAGTCTGAATAAAATCATAAACAAAATGAGATTTTTATTGCAAAATTTATTTTTATGACTCTCTCTCAAAGTAATTATTATATTTAAGAACTTTCCTTTAAGATAACTTGTGTCAGTTAAGTAGAGTAAAAAAAAAATATTTGAA
>NW_016806626.1:528615-533731 GCF_001698545.2 Rhinopithecus bieti
GTTTTTTTCCTTTATACACTGCAATATTTATTTTATAGTATTTTACTGGCAAGATTATAAATACCAAATTCTATAAAAAAATTCACTATCTGCTTTTCTTTTTTGGCCATTATCATTATAAATTAAATTTCATTATTATTCTTAAACATAATGTTATTATGTAAAGGATAAGGGTCTTTAAAAGCAGTTAGTTTTTGGAATCAAATATACTACTATTCCACTGTTTTAGAAACATTAAAATAATTAAATCTCCCTCTATAATTGTCTATGAGACAACATCTAAGCCCTACCTAGATTCAACACATTATTATTATTCCTGCTAACTACCCTTTGTTTTGAGCACACCTTGCAAACTACTTAAACATCCCCTGGTCATGTAAACTTCAACCAGCTTTTAAAAATGTAATTTTATAGCACTTTGCCTCAGGTTGGGAATCTTATGGTGTGATTCCTGTCCTGGAGCTTCTCTGAGACCCATATAAAGAATGTTAGCCAATCGGACTTCTTTGGAAACCTGGAAGTACAAGAGATTTATGTCAACAGGGCCACCCTGGGCCAATGAGAACAGAGGGATGTTTGATAAATATTTTTGTTTTGTCTTGGAGTGAACAACTGCACACTGTATAAGGCTCCTCTGGAGGTCCAAATGGAAACAACTCAGCTGCTTAGAGGACATCCAACTTAATAATACATTCTTACATTGACTTTTTTCTCCTTCCCTGTTGCACTCTCTTTGCCCTGGATTCCACCTCTTACCTGAGGTCACATTCTGAAATAGACTAGCCTCACAGGAGCTTTGACTCAGGTTTTACTTTCAGGGTGGACCCTGGGCTGAGGAACATTTAATGTGTAATCTTGGTTGTGCCTTCCCTTAGAAGTTAAATTGCATTTTTGTCAGACATATTTCATGAAGAAACAGAAAATACTCATGTTTCTACCTGGAGTAAGTGTTCATCTTAAAAGTCACACAATAGTTTTTAAGGTTTTTACATTGATCTGTCCAGTTTTCCACTTTAAATTCTGCCCAAATTTTCTGTGACAATTCAATTCAGTCATCACAGTATCTAAGTGATTAGTCCTCAATTGCTGTTGTGACTGGCTCTCAATCTACTGCTTTAAAAGGTCGCATCTTAATTTTCCACTGGATCTTAGCTCCTCATGAAGAAGTTATTACATTTTTCTTTCTGATCTCATGTGTCCTCACCATTAGATATTGTTGCACTATTTACCATATCCAAATTGGAAACAATTTTGATGGACAGAAGAATCTGAATGATGAATATTAAATATTATCTTCATTATGCATATGGGTGAGTTTGGAGGGTGGAGGGATGACGTGTTATAATAATGAGTTTCCTAGTAATGCACCCAGTGAAAATATTCAGTGGAAAAACTCATATAAACAAGAATGCAAGAAAAAAGCAGCTCAACAAACAGTATAAACAGACATCAATTCAGTTTGAAGAAAATGAAAAGTAATTATTTTAAATTTATACATATCATTGCCACTTTTTTCTCATTTTGAATAATTATACCTTGGAAATGGAAGTTGATTGTTTATAGAGATCTAATTTTGTCATATGCAACAAAATGGTTTATAAATCTGAAAGTGTATTTCAATAAGAACTTTTATTTTCCAGATAAACCTTTGAGAATGACAGGCTTTGGCAAATCTTATTGGAAAATAAGACTTTTGTTTTCTCAAGTGGTTTCTTTCTTATTCCTTCTCTTGAACTTCATCCTAATCTTGATGACTCTTTTTGCTTATAAATCAACACTTGTCTATGAGGAATTAGGCTTTCTTTTTATTTTTTATTTTTTTGAGACGGAGTTTCACTCTTGTGGCCCAGGCTGGAATGCAAAGGCATGATCTTGGCTGACTGCAGTCTCCGCCTCCCAGATTCAAACATTTCTCCTGCTGCAGTCTCTAGAATAGCTGAGATTACTGGCGCCTGCTATCATGCCCTGCTAATTTTTTGTATTTTTAGTAGAGACATAATTTTGCCATCTTGGCCAGGTTGGTCTCGAAATCCTGGCTTCAGGTGATCCACCTGCCTTGGCCTCCCAAAGTGCTGGGATTACAGTACGTGAGCCACCGTGCCCAGCCTTATGCAACTTTTGATTTTTAAAAATTAGATACATACAGAAAGAAAATAGGGAAGGAAATAAAAGTAATACTTGAAGACACAAATGAATTTTCAGCCAGCTGCAAATTGTGAATTACGGTAGTTGCCTTTAAAATAACACTCAATCAAGCATTTTTTAAGAAAAATAAGCATCTATATATACTTACAAGAACAGTTTTATGTTAGGAATTTTTTCCCCATTGTCCTAAACTCAAGAGAGAGATATTCCATTTTCATATAAAGATGACTTCATCTTTTTATTCATTCCTAGTGTTCTGCAAACAGTTTTCCTGTGTGTTCAACATTTTTTGGTTTATTTTCTCTACATATATTTTATCTTAAATAAGTCATTTCCTTGCAAAGTATGGTCAATGTTTTATTTCCTCATTAGGTATATTTTACTCTTCTTCTCATCCTTGTATTCAAGATGTAAATCTAGTCTACTAAAAACGAGTGCACCCCTCCCATTCTCATCACGAGTTTAGTTTCATATACAAGTAATGGAAGGCATTGGCTAAAGGTCATTTGTTTTGAGAACCAACATAATTTATACCCACACAGCTAAAAATCCATATTAGCATGACTTCACTAATCTTATCTTTGCTGCTCCAGAAAACCCTTTCTCAGGAAGATAAAAGATGCAAATAACATTATTTCTTCTTTCAGGAACTACTGAAAACCTTTTTTAGGTGAACATCACAGTGCTGCACTTTCAATAGATAGCACTCACTTAGAATCTTTCCCTCAAAACCTTAGCCTTGCCCTGCCCAAACATTCTAAACTATTATTTCATTAACTAGTCCTCATTGAGCCCTCACATTGAAATACATGCTTTAAATTATACCTCCAAAACCTCATAAATATTCCAACTTTCCCCTCCTCTCTCTAAAACACTATTAAGACATTCTCAGTAAGTGGTATTTTTTGCCATGTCTAATGAATACGTTATTTTGGTGAAATTCAGTACCCTGAATCCTTTAAAATGACCATAAATCCAATAATCAATTTTATGTTATATTAGAAGGGTCAAAGTTTTCATTATTCTACTTTTGGAAGACAATTCTCTATAATTTTTTTTTGCCTATTTCTCTGAGATACACACACACACACACAATGTTTTATCATGTCAGACATCACAGTGAGTCCAGCTCCCCTCCCAGGGAGCCCACACTTGGCCTCAGGCTTCTTTCGACCCAGCACTGCAGGCACCATGGATCCACCGAGAATGGTAAGAAGGAGAAGCCTGCCCAGCAGCCTTGACCAGGGAGGTCCAGAGCCACTGGACATTCGTGGTGCAGCCCCTAATGGGCTCCAGAAGCCAAGAAGACGGAAGGTGGAACAGGACCTCAGCTTACCCTGCAGACCACATGGGGCTTTGTCATCCCCACACAAAGGCAACCGCTTCCTAGGGCTCTCTGCCACCACAGTACCCAATCTTGAGCTGCCCAGTGTTCTGCCACATAACTAATTCCGCATAAGGATAAATGCCCCCGGGATGCATGCAGCCCCTAGCTCACACTGGGTACGTCTGGAGGAGCACCCCAGGTCTAGTCCATGTTCCCAGAGCCTCTTCCTGACTCATGGCAGCTGCAGTGCCTGCAGCCTGATCCAGAAGTTAGTGCTGTCACCCCAAATGCCACCTTTGCTCTCACCAGTCACCCCAGTACAGTCCCCCTTGACCCATTAATGCCAGGCTCATCTGGGTTCAAGGAAGGGGTAAAGTGCTTGGGGCCAAAGTCCAGGAAGGCCCGGGGTTACTCTTTGTGCTGGTTCAGCTCCATCGCCAGCTACACTAACCTGAGAAACCACTCCTGTCATCCACCAGGGGAAATGTGTTTTGAGATCACACAACTGACTTTTGAATCCCATACACCTGCGAGTCCCAGGCAGCCCATCCAAGCTTTCCAGAGCCAAGGATCATTGCTAGTCTAGGGGTCCAGAGTCCAGGGCCTCTGCAGACAAACAGCTCACCAAAGCAGCCGCTCACCCACTAAACGCATACTGAGCGCCCAGTGCTGTTGGGTTGTTGGGGAAAGAATGCAGAAATGGCCGGGCGTGGTGGCTCACACCTGTAATCCCAGCACTTTGGGAGGCCACGGCGGGTGGATCATGAGGTCGGAGATTGAGCCCATCCTGGCTAACATGATGAAACCCCATCTCTACTAAAATACAAAAAATTAGCCAGGCATGGAAGGTGCATGCCAGCTACTTGGGAGGCTGAGGCAGGGGAATCACTTGAACCTGGGAGGCAGAGGTTGCAGTGAGCCGAGATCATGCCACTGCACTTCAGCCTGGTGACAGAGCAAGGCTCCATCTCAGAAAAAAAAGAAAAAAAAAAAAGAATGCAGAAGCAAACAGGCCCTGTGCAGTGGAGCCTGTGCCTTGTGGGGCGACAGAAGATGATCTCTGATGACCTCCCCAAAGCATCCAAGGTGGCCTGATCTTGCTCTACCAGCCCCACCCTGATCATCTCCCAGCTGGGCTGCTCAGGTTCTTCCCCTGCTGGGAGGTGGAAGTTCCTTAGAAGGGCACTGGCCACACGGAGAAACAGTGGCTAAAGAGGCGAAGGTAGACCCAGGCAACACCGACCCACAAAGCCCAGGTTCAGCTGTGTGACCTGCGCCAGTGTCTCAGGTTTTCTGGGCATCTGTGTTCTCCCTTGTCCAATGGGAATAAGAAGACCTGCCATGGAGGGCTGGTGTGAGGACCTGCAGTAACGCGGGATGGCAACTGGAGAAGCAGCGAGAGAAGTAGCAGCATTATTGGCCCAGGAATACAGGACAAAAGTCGGCTCCTCCTCCATCCTAGAGCCCAAGGTCAAGCTCTTGACATCCCCCCTCCCACTTCCCTCCCCAAAGGAGGTGAGGGGAAGAGAGAGCCAAGCAGCTGCCACCCCGCAGCTCCATGCAGGAGAAATGCACTTTCTCAGCTGACTTCCGCTACTCAGACAGCCCGATTGCTTTGTTTACTGCCAATTTGCACCCCACCTG
>NW_016806626.1:535593-566661 GCF_001698545.2 Rhinopithecus bieti
AAACCAGATCAAACCAGACCAGACCAGATCAAACCAGACCATACCAGACCAGACCAGACGAGATCAAACCAGACCAGACCAGATAACACCAGACCAGACCAGATCAAACCAGATCAAACCAGACAAGACCAGATCAAACCAGACCAGACCAGATCAAACCAGATCAAAACCAGACCAGACCGGAACAGACTGGATCAAACCAGAACAGACCGGAACAAACCAGATCAGACCAGATCAAACCGGATCAGACCAGACGACACCGGATCAAACCGGATCAAATCAGATCACACCAGATCAAACCAGATCAAACTGGAACAGACCGAAACAAACCAGATCAGATGAGATCAAACTGGATCAGACCAGATGACATCGGATCAAACCGGATCAAATCAGATCACACCGGATCAAACCAGATCAGACCGGATCAAACCGGATCAGACCGGCTCAAACCAGATCAAACCTGATCAAACCTGATCAAACCGGAGCAAACCAGACCAGACCGGATCAAACCCGATCAAACCAGATCAAACCGGATCAAACCAGACTAGACCGGATCAAACCGGATCAGATCAGACCAGACCGGATCTAACCGGATGTAACTAGATCAAACTGGATCAAACGTGTTTCAAAGCAGACCAGAGGAGATCAAACCAGACCAGACCAGATCAAACCGGATCAGACAAGACCAGACCGGATCAATCCAGATCAAACCGGACCAAACCAGACCAAACCGGATCAAACCAGATCAAACCGGATCAAACCAGACCAAACCGGATCAAACCGGATCTGACCAGACCAGACCTGATCGAACCGGATCAAACCAGATCACACCGGTTCAAACCAGACCAGACCGGATCAAACCGGATCAGAGCAGACCAGACCGGATCAAACCAGATCAGACCAGACCAGACCAGACCGGATCAAACCGGATCAAACCAGACCTGACCGGATCAAACCGGAACAGACCAGACCAGAACAGATCAATGCGGATCAAACCAGACCAAAACGGATCAAACCGGATCAAACCAGAGCAGACCGGATCAAACCGGATCAAACCAGACCTGACCGGATCAAACCGGATCAAACCAGATCAAACCGGATCAAACCAGAACAAACCAGATCAAACCAGACCAAAACGGATCAAACCGGATCAAACCAGAGCAGACCGGATCAAACCGGATCAAACCAGACCTGACCGGATCAAACCGGAACAGACCAGACCAGAACAGATCAATGCGGATCAAACCGGACCAAAACGGATCAAACCGGATCAAACCAGAGCAGACCGGATCAAACCGGATCAGACCAGAACAGACCGGATCAAACCGGATCAAACCAGATCAAACCGGATCAAACCAGATCAAACCAGACCAAACCGGATCAAACCGGATCAGACCGGATCAAACCAGATCAAACCTGATCAAACTGGATCAAACCAGACCAGACCAGATCAAACCGGATCAATCCAGACGGATCAAACTGGATCAGACCAGACCAGACCGGTCAAACCAGATCAAACCAGATCAAACCGGATCAAACCAGACTAGACCGGATCAAACCGGATCAGATCAGACCAGACCGGATCAAACCGGATCAGATCAGACCAGACCGGATCTAACCGGATGTAACTAGATCAAACTGGATCCAACCGGTTTCAAACCAGACCAGACGAGATCAAACCAGACCAGACCAGATCAAACCGGTCAGACAAGACCAGACCTGATCAATCCGGATCAAACCGGATCAAACCGGACCAAACCAGACCAAACCGGATCAAACCAGATCAAACCGGATCAAACCAGACTAAACCGGATCAAACCGGATCTGACCAGACCAGACCTGATCGAACCGGATCAAACCAGATCACACCGGTTCAAAACAGACCAGACCGGATCAAACCGAATCAGAGCAGACCAGACCGGATCAAACCAGATCAGACCAGACCAGACCAGACCGGATCTAACCGGATCAAACCAGACCTGACCGGATCAAACCACATCAGACCAGACCAGACCGGATCAAACCGGATCAAACCGGATCAGACCGAATCAAAGCAGACCAAACTGGATGAAAACAGATGAAACCGGATCAAATCAGATCAAATCAGAGCAGACCGGATCAAACCGGATCAAACTGGACCAGACCGGAACAAACCAGGTCAGACCAGACCAAACCGGATGAAACCGGATCAAACCAGACCAGACCGGATCAAAGCGGATCAGACCAGACGACACCGGATCAAACCGGATCAAATCAGATCACACCGGAACAAACCAGATCAAACGAGAACAGACCGTAACAAACCAGATCAGACCAGATAAAACCGGATCAAACCAGACGACATCGGATCAAACCGGATCAAATCAGATCACACTGGATCAAATCAGACCTGACCGGATCAAACCGGATCAATCCAGACGGATCAAACTGGATCAGATCAGACCAGACCGGATCAAACCAGATCAAACCAGATCAAACCGGATCAAACCAGACTAGACCGGATCAAACCGGATCAGATCAGACCAGACCGGATCTAACCGGATGTAACTAGATCAAACTGGATCAAACGTGTTTCAAAGCAGAACAGACGAGATCAAACCAGACCAGACCAGATCAAACCGGATCAGACAAGACCAGACCGGATCAATCCAGATCAAACCGGACCAAACCAGACCAAACCGGATCAAACCAGACCAAACCGGATCAAACCGGATCTGACCAGACCAGACCTGATCGAACCGGATCAAACCAGATCCCACCGGTTCAAACCAGACCAGACCGGATCAAACCGGATCAGAGCAGACCAGACCGGATCAAACCAGATCAAACCAGACCAAACCGGATCAAACCGGATCAAACCAGATCAAACCGGATCAAACCAGATCAAACCAGAGCAGACTGGAACAAACCGGATCAAACCAGACCAGACCGGATCAAACCGGATCAGACAAGACCATACCGGATCAATCTGGATCAAACCGGATCAAACCGGACCAAAACAGACCAAACCGAATCAGACCAGATCAAACCAGATCAAACCAGACCAGAAGGGATCAAACCGGATCAAACCAAAACAGACCGGATCAAACCAGATCAGACCAGACCAGACCGGATCTAACCGGATCAACCTAGATCCAACTGGATCAAACCGGTTTCAAACCAGACCAGACCAGATCAACAGACCAGACAGGATCAGACCGGATCAAACCGGACCAGACCGGTTCAAACCAGACCAGACTGGATCAGACCGGATCAAACCAGACCAGACCGGATCAGGCCGGATCAAACCAGATCAAACCTGACCAAACCGGATCAAACCAGATCAAACCGGATCAAACCAGATCAAACCAGAGCAGACCGGATCAAAGCGGATCAAACTGGACCATACTGGATCAAACCGGATCAAGCCAGACCAAACCAGATCAAACCAGATCAAACCGGATCAAACCGGATCAGACCAGAACAGACCGGATCAAACCAGATCAGACCAGACCAGACCGGATCTAACCGGATCAACCTAGATCCAACTGGATCAAACCGGTTTCAAACCAGACCAGACCAGATCAAACCAGACTTGACCGGATCAAACCGGATTAGACCAGACCAGACCAGAACAATCCAGAACAAACCGGATCAAACCGGATCAAACCAGACCAGACCGGATCAAAGCGGATCAAACTGGACCAGACCGGATCAATCCAGACCAGACCGGATGAAACCAGACCAATCCGGATCAAACCAGATCAAACCAGAGCAGAACGGATCAAACCGGATCAAACTGGACGTGACCGGAACAAACCGGATCAGACCGGACGAGATCGGATCAAACCCGACCAGACCGGATCAAACCAGACCAGACCGGATCAAACCAGACCAGACCGGATCAGACCGGATCAAATCAGACCAGACCGGATCAGGCCGGATCAAACCGGATCAAACCAGACCAGACCGGATCAGGCCGGATCAAACCAGATCAAACCTGACCAAACCGGATCAAACCAGATCAAACCGGATCAAACCAGATCAAACCAGAGCAGACCGGACCAAAGCGGATCAAACTGGACCATACTGGATCAAACCAGATCAAGCCAGACCAGACCGGATCAAACCAGATCAAACCGGATCGGACCGGATGAAACCGGACCAGACAGGATCAAACCGGACCAGACGGGATCAAACCAGATGAAACCGGATCTGACCGGATCAAACCAGACCAGACCGGATCAGACCGGATCAAACCTGACCAGACCGGATCAAGCCAGATCAAATCGGATCGGACCGGAGGAAACCGGACCAGACCGGAACAAACCGGACCAGACCGGATCAATCCAGAACAGACCGGATCAAACCGGATCAGACCAGACCAAACCGGATCAAACCAGATCAAACCAGACCAGACCGGATGAAACCGGATCAGACCGCAAAAAACCGGACCAAAACGGAACAAACCAGATTAAAGCAGACCAGACTGGAACAAATCGGATCAGAGCAGACCAGACCGGATCAAACCCGACCAGAACCGGATCAGACCAGACCAGACCGGATCAATCCAGACCAGACCGGACGAAACCGGACCAAACCGGAACAAACCAGATCAAAGCAGACCAGACCGGATCAAACTGGATCAGACCAGACCAGACCGGATCAAACGAGACCAGACCGGATCAAACCGGATCAAACTGGATCAAACCAGACCAAACCGGATCAAACCAGACCAAACTGGATCAAACCAGATCAAACCGGATCAGACCGGACCAAACCGGAGAAAACCAGATCAAACGAGACCAGACCGGATCAAAGCGGATCAGACCGGACCAGACCGGATCAAACCAGATCATGCCAGATAGAATCAAACCAGACTGGATCAGACCAGACCAGACCGGATCAAACATGTTCAATCCAGACCAGACCGGATCAAACCAGAGCAGACCGGATCAAACCGGATCAAACCAGAGCAGACCGGAACAACCGGATCAGACCGAATCAAACCAGACCAAACCAGATCAGACCGAATCAAACCAGATCAAACCAGAGCAGACCGTATCAAACCGGATCAAAGTGGACCAGACCGGATCAAACCGGATCAAACCAGACCAGACCGGATCAAACCGGAACAAACCAAACCGGACCAGATCAAACCGGATCAGACCAGACCAGACCGGATCAATCCGGGTCAAACCGAATCACACTGGATGAAACCAGACCACACCAGATCAAACCGGATCAGACCAGACCAGACTGGAACAAACCGGATCAAACCGGATCAAACCAGACCAAACCGGATTGGACCGGATCAAACCGGATTCGACTAGATCAAACCAGATCACACCGGATCAAACTAGACTAGACCGGATCAAACCGGATCAAACCAGACCAGACTGGATGAAACCGGATCAGACCAGACCAGACCGGATCAAACTGGATCAAACCGGATCACACCAGACCAGACCGGATCAAACCCGATCAAACCAGACCAGACCGTATCAAACCAGATCAGACCGAATCAAACCAGATCAAACCAAATCAAACCAGAGCAGACCGCATCAAACCGGATCAAACTGGACCAGACTGGATCAAACCGGATGAGACCAGACCAGACCGGATCAAACCGGACCAGACCGGATCAAACCGGATCAAACCAGATCAAACCAGATCAAACTGGAAGGGACCGGTCAAACCGGATCAGACTAGACCAGACCAGATCAGACCAGACCAAACCGGATCAAACCGGATCTGACCGGATCAAACCAGACCAAACCGGATCAAACCGGATCAAACCAGACCAGACCGGATCAAACCGGAACAAACCAAACCGGACCAGATCAAACCGGATCAGACCAGACCAGACCGGATCAATCCGGGTCAAACTGAATCACACTGGATGAAACCAGACCACACAGGATCAAACCGGATCAAACCAGACCAGACCGGATCAAACCGGATCAAACCAGACCAGACCGGATCAAACCGATAAAACCAGACCAGACCAGATCAAACCGGATGAAACCAGATCAGACCGGATGATACCGTATCAAAACAGACCAGACCGGATCAAACCAGACCAGAACTGGTTCATAGCAGACCAGATCAAACCAGATCAGACCGGATCAAACCGGATCAGACCGCATCAGACCGGTTAAGACCAGACCAACCCGGATCAAACCAGATCAAACCAGACCAGACTGGATCAAACCTGATCAGACCAGATCAGACCGGATCAAACCAGACCAAACCGGATCAAACCAGATCAAAACAGACCAGACCGAATCAGACCAGACCAGACCGGATCAAACCAGTCCAGAACCGGATCAGACCAGACCAGATCAAATCAGACCAGACCGTATCAAACCGGATCAGACCGGATCAGACCAGACAAAACCAGATCAAACCAGATCAAACCAGACCAGACCAGATCAAACCGGATCAGACCGAATCAAACCAGACCAAACCAGATCAGACCAGAGCAGACCATATTAAACCGGATCAAACTGGACCAGACCGGATCAAAATGGATCAGACCAGACCAGCCCGGATCAAACCGCATCAAACCGGATCAAACCAGATCAAACCGGATGGGCCCGGATCAAACCGGATCAGACCAGACCAGACCGGATCAGACCAGACCAGACCGGATCAAACCGGATCAAACCAGACCAGACCGGATCAAACTAGACCAGAGCAGATCAAACCGGATCAGACCAGATCAAACCAGACCAAACCGGATCAAACCAGATCAAACCAGACCAGAACGGATCAAACCGGATCAGACCGGATCCGACCAGACCAAACCAGATCAGACCATACCAGACCGGATCAAACCCGACCAGACCGGATCAGCCCGGATCAAACCGGACCAGACCGGATCAAACCGGACCAAACCGGATCAAACCAGATCAAACCAGACCAGAACGGATCAAACCGGATCAGACCGGATCAGACCAGACCAAACCGGACCAAACCAGACCAGACCGGATCGAACCGGATCAAGCCAGATCACACTGCATCAAACCAGACCAGACCGGATCAAACCAGACCAGACCGGATCAGGCCGAATCAAACCGATCAAACCGGATCAAACCAGATCAAACCAGACCAAACCAGATCAAACCGGATCAAACCAGACCAGACCGGATCAAACCGGATCAAACCAGATCACACCGGATCAAACCAGACCAGATATAATATAGGTATACAGGTATTATATATATATTAAAAAATATATTTCAAAGATGCTTATAAACAACCTTGAAATTAGAATGCCTTTTTCTAGAGCAGTGGGCGTATTGGTTTGCTGTGTATGTTACCAGTGACAATGTCTCTCTTTAGTCCAAATGTTGGGCAGGTTTGCTAGCAGCCTTCTTACGAAAGACTGGGGATTCCTAAGCTTGGAGCTTTCCCCTGTAACACAACTCATTGTGTGAACGGTCATCACTTGGACTTTATCATATCACCCTGTAGGAATTAGGACTTAGGAAACTGGTGCAAGTGATGGAATGTTGACTATTGTTGCTGTAAGTAATAAGCTGCCTTTTGTCTCTTATGCAGGAATCTGGTTTCTTTTCTCAATATCCATAAATTTGTGACAGGTTATCTTTTTTGCTTACATGTAGTGTAAACTCTCAGACCTTTCATAGTTCTTGACATCTGCATGAAGAATGGCAGATATAAAATTAAATTCTTTGTACTAGCATGCTTAAAAGTAAAATCTATTTTAGAAGCTTCATTTAATATTAGTCATGAACCACTCCATCCTTCCATGAAGATTATTTTGATAGATTAACTAATTGCAACTACAATTAAATAACAGTTATCTATGGGTCTGGCACTTTAAAATGTACTTCAGAGATCTGAGGTAATTTTATTTTCACAGCAAAAAAGTGTGGTATGTTTAGTTATTCCAGATATAAATATTTGGAAACAGATATCTGAAAATTAAGTAACAAGTTCCAAGTCACACAGGTGGTAATTGACAGAGCCAGATTAGTAATCAATCTGGTACTAGGACTAACAGTAAAACCCAAATTCCTCCCAGTATTCTATACTGTAACTCAGGGTCTCAGTTGAAATTTGGCATGGATATTGCCTAAAGAATCAAAGAATAACTGACATTTATAGTTTCCTACATGTATAACATGTTCAACTTGCTATTATTTACTAAGAAAAGGACCCAAAAGCCAACTTCACTGGGTTGGAAAGAAGCAGTCTATAATTGAGCAAAATTAAACAAATACCAGTTACTTTTATGCTACTTATAAGTATCCTTCCTTTATTATTTCTAAAATGTCATCAGCCTGACATTACAGTTACAGCTATTGAAGACAAATATATGTAAACACGTGAAGAATTTTAAAATCCAACGGAAGACATGAAAACATCTTTAGAATTGTGGCCAAGCCAGAGGAGAAGACATTAAAATGTCTTTAGAACTGTAGCCAAAGAGGATTATGGGAACAAAGAAGAATTCAATTAGGCAGTAAGTACGAGTGAGAAATTCTACTTACCAATTCAGGCAGTTTTAAAAAATAGTTCTGCTGTCCAATAAGTACCTGGGCAGACTCTAGGACATATAACAAGTTCCTGTAAAGTGGCTTCAAATTTATGAATGATAAATAAACATCAATAATTACAGCAAATTACTATAGCAAACAGCACAATGGTTTTTGATTTTCTACCAAGTTACCCTAGCATGCCCCTTAGAAATTAGCTGAGATAATGAAGTTAAGACATAATAAGAGGAATCAGGTATAGATCACGAATACTTCAGTATAAGTTTAGAATAATCAGTGTTCTTTTTTATTGAGCATTCTTACTACATTTAGAAGAATGTGGCATATTTGATACTTTATTTTGAGCTAAAATGTCTAACATGATTTGATTTTCTGTTGCCAGTATTAGACTATACAATTTATTTTATTAAATTTGCTTGTATTTATAAAACATTACTTTAAAAGTTTTGGGGAGACATATTTTTTTACAGTTGTGGAGTTCCGCTCTGCTATGCTTGATGAGAATGCCCGGTAAGATATAGTTTAATTTGCATATGCAATTTGTTATATATTTGATTTGTATATATGATACACAATTAGATAGTATATTTGAATTTATAAATACAGGAAAAACTTTTTAGAAAATTTATTAATTAAATTATAGCAAGAGTGTTTATTTTAGCGATTTTTTATTCCAATTGATTTAATTTTATTATTCAAAAGGGGCTGCTAGAAATACTTTGATCTACTAGATATAAAAACAGTTCAAGGGCCAATTTAAAGGGTCTTTCCTTAAAGATTTAAGTAATACTATATTTATAAATTAATGAACTGTGTATAAATTTCAAACACAGTTGTTATAGTTTCCCATAAACATTTAAAAAATATGTTGTTATTAAAATACTAGTAATTTTATAAACATTTTGATATACATAATTAATTGTATGACTTTTTGATAAAATATTTGAAGATATAAAGCCATGTCTATGTTATTGAATGCATATAATTTTAACATTAGCATACTTCTCTGGAGACTTTTTATAAAGTAATTGGTGACCCTCTTTATTCGTGATAATCTTGTGCCTCAAAATCCTTCTGATAATTAATGAGAACTTTTAGACCATCTATTACATTTAGTTAGTTTACATTTATTAATTACTGATATATTTATTTTACTAACTTATTTTGGTTTTCATTTATATTAATTTTACACTGTTTTCCTCTTCTATTTTCTTTTTTTTTTTTTGATGGTTCCATCAATGAAATATTTTATAGTGTTATTTTCCATTGCACTTTATTTACAATTTTTAAATTTTTTTTTTGGCACACAAAAAGCAGTACATAAATATTGTAAGCAACTTCATGAGCTTGGAGATAAGTATACATTAGTGAAACCATCACTACCATGCCATACACTTATCCATCACCTCCAAAACTTTTCTTCTGCTTTCTTATTTATAGCCACTATTATTATTTTTGTGATAAGAACACTTATCATAAGATCTGCCTTCTCAGCAAGTTTTTAAGTATACATTATTATTAGCTATAAGCACTATACTGTACAGTAGATCTCTAGAACTTATTTATTGCTAATAGTCAGAACACTATATTATGATTAATACCTCCAGTTTTGCCCTCCCTGTTAACTACCATTTTACTCTCTGCTTCTATGAATGTGATGATTTTAAACTTAACATATAAGTGCACTTATGTAGTCTCATGCAGTATTATGTAGTATTAGTCTTTTTGTGTCTTTTTTTTTTCTTTTTCACTTAGCATTATGATCTCCAGGTTTATCCATGTTGATGGCAAATGGCAGGATTTCCATCTTTTTAAGGCTGAATAGTACTTCATTATGTATATATGCCAAATTTTCTGTATCCACTTATTAAACAATTGACATTTAGCATGCTTCCAGATCTTGGCTATTGTGAATAATGCTGTAATGAACACAGTAGTGCAGATATCTCCTTAAGAACTTGATTATAATTCCTTTGGATATATACCAATAAGTGAGGAGTCTGGATCATAAGTTAGATCTATTTTTAATTTTCTGATGAATTTCCATTCTGTTTTCCATACTGGCTATACCAATTTTTCAAATTTTGTACCTTGACCTACAATGCACAAATGTTTCCTTTTCTCCATATTTGTTATCTATAATCTTTCTGGAAACACAAAATAGCTGTACATATTTATGAAATACCTGTGATAATTTGATAAAAGCATACAATGTGTAATGATCAAATCTGAGTAATCAGCATATCCATCACGTCAAACTTAATCATTCCTTTGTGTTGGTAACGTTCAAAATTCTCTTTTAATTATTTGAAAAAAGTCAAGAGATTATTGTTTACTATAGTTATCTAACAATGTTATAGAAGACTAGAATTTGTTGATAGGAATAGAGTTTTATTCTTCACATAGATATTCTGTTTTTTCAGGACAATTTATTAATGAGACTGTGCTTTTCTCAATGTATATTCTCAGTACCTATTTTAAAAACGATTTGGTTGAAAATGCATGGATTTATTTCTGGGTTCTTTATTCTGTTCCATTGCTCTATTTGTCAGTTTTTATGTCCATACTATGTTTCTTTGGTTACTATAACTTTGTAGTGTATTTTGAAGTCATGCAATGTGCTCCAGCTATGTCCCTTCTTTTGTCCTTAGGATTGTTTTGGCTATTTTGGGTCTTCTGTAGTTCCAAACAAATTTTATGATTGTGTTTTTATTTCTGTAAATAAGTCATTTGTATTTTCATGAATTATATTAAACTTATAGATCAGTTTGGGTAATATGGACATTTTGACAATATTAATTTCTCCAATTCATGAACATAGAATATCTTTCTTTTTTGTTTCTTTTTCAATTTATTTCATCAGTGTTTTATGGTTTCCATTGTACAGATATCTTATAACTATTTAATTTTTGCTACTGGCCTTTTCAGGCTATCTATTTCTCCTTGATTGATTCTTGGTAAGTTGTACATTTCTAAGTATTTATGCATTTTTTCTATGTTGTCCAGTTTTCTGCTGTATATTTGAGCTACTCATAATAGTTATTTGTGTGTGTGTGTGTTTCAATTTGTGTGACAGTGGTTTTAATGTTTTCTCTTCTATTTCTGATTTTATTTGCATCTTTTTTCTTAGGTAATGGTCTATCAATTTTAGTTTTTCAAAGAACCATATTTTATTTTACTGATTTTTCTATTCTTTATTTCATTTATTTCTGCTCTTTCATTTCCTTTCTTCTGCTAACTTGGTTTAGTTTGTTCTTTTGTTCTAGTTCCTCATGTTATTATATTAGGTTATTAATTTAACGTTCTTCTTCATTTTTAATGTAGTAATTAAATTCTAGAATCAAGAAGATAGGTTCAAGATGGCTGACTAACAGCAGCTAGTGTGTACCATTCTCATGGAGAGGAAACAAAGTGGCAAGTAGATACTAGCTCTTCAACTGGATCTTCTAAAAGACCATGTCAGGATTCACTAAGGAAGGGGATGCACAGAGAACAGAGAGGTGTGAAGCCAGGAAATCACCTCTCTGGGACTGACGTGGAGCCAAGTGATGTTCCCTAACATGGGGAAAGGGTGAGTGAGAGTCCCCAGAGGATTCATATTTTCCACACAGATCTTTGCTATCCTAGGCAGGAGAGAACACCCATAACTCCCCCAGACCTCTAGAGAGTTGCCTGGAGTTTTTACAGAGGCACTATTCAAACCCACATGGAGCCCTGCAGGCCCTGGATCTCTTTGTAGACTGGCACCAGCTGTTGTAGCCCTGGTAGAGGAAGCAGTCATGGTGAAGAGGAGTGACCAGACTGCCCCACTCTTCTTCACCATGTAAGGCTCAACTCTGGCATCTAGTGCAGTGACTCTGCCCCCACCTGGGCTCTGTGGGAAGGCATAGCTCCATACTCCCTGAGGAACCCTCTGGATGTCAGACCATGTGACCTTTTTCTCCCACTGCTCCTAGCCAAGCAAGGCTTGCCAACTTGGGTTTCCAATGCAGCAATCCAGTCCCTGCCTGAACTCTGTCTGCAGGTATAGTTCTGTATTTCCCTGGGAATCACACAGGATGAAGACCGTGAAATCCCCTGCCCCTGCTGCTTCTAGTTAGGTAAAGCTCATTGGTTTGGGCTTCTGGTACAACAATCTTACCCTGACCTGACCACTATGGTTGGTTGTGACGCTGTGTTCCTCTGGAGTAAAACTCCCAGAGGTAACAATGCTTGGCACCTCTGCATGCTCCCAACAGTTAACCTCAACATTGCTTCGATGGAAGGGAAGTGTGAGTGTGCCACATGGTCCACAGCTGTCAATCTCCATTGCCCAGTTGAGGAGACCTGTATTTCCCAGTAAAAGCCCCACAGCACAGCTGTCCTGCCCCCACCAAATCATTCCACTTGTGGTTCAGAGTTCCTCTGAAAACTCAACCCCAAAAGATCTGTGACATTCCCTCAGGTTCCCATCACCTAAGTGTACTGTCTGCCCCTGCCTGAGAATCTGGCCAGTGTCCTAGGGATCAGCCTGCCCATCCCACTCAAAGCCAGCACCTGGACTAGCTTGACTGAAATGCAGCCCTGCCAGGACTTATGCAAGCTGCCCAGTGTGCCATTTAGGGGTTTGGGAACTGGAAAACAACCTGCCCCATTCCAGCTCTATTGGCACCTGACCACTTCCTCTAGGGCCTGAGGTTGGGCTAACCCAAACAACTGATACCACCACAACCAACACACATGAGCATGGGATCAAATGTGGAGACCTTTTACAAGAGGAAGTAGTACTGCCACATCAGAGAATAGGCAAGTATTAAAGCTATCTGTGTCAGGTTGTAGGATGAGGTTATGCTTTGCAACAACTCCCATGGAGAGTAGCAAAACAGATGTTCCCTGTGGCTCTCAATCCCACTGTGGTCTGGAGATAGACTATAGTCTGCCTCTGAACTAGGAGTCATGAGCCATGGAACAGGGTGTGACAGGTAAAAATAAAAAATCCTGGCTATCTAGGACAGGGAGCAGCGCAGGTCCCTTACCAACCACTGGCCTAACAAAAACCTCAGTGGTCTACACCAGGAGCTCCTCCCAGCCAGTCTCATTAGGGCTGGTGCCTGCATTTGCCATCAGGATATTCGTGAGTAATCCAGGGGCTCCAGCACTGCCCAACTGTATCCTGCCCTCTCATAGGAAAGGAAGCTCAGGGAACTAGACATCCCACTAGCCCATCACCGGAAACAACAGGACAGCACCTCACAATAACAGAGATCAGGTCCAAACCCAGCTGCTTGTGTGGCAGCTGGCTCTCACCTGCAAATGCCATCCACTGGCCTGCAGGTCAAACTGCACAGCCTAATATAAAATCTTCCATCAAAAGTTCATAGGACTATAGAGACCAAGACAAAAGATACTACCCAAAACAACCTCCAGATGAGATAGAACCAGCATAATAATTCTGCCATAATGAAAAATCTGAATGTTGTGATACCACCAAAGGCTCACTCTAGGTCTCTAGCAATCTAAGTCTGTAGTTGAAATGGAGGCAAAGAGATGACTGATGGATTGCAGAAAATTCCAACAAGATCCAAGATGAGGCTGAAAATCAATACTAAAGAACCTCTAAAGCAATCCAGGAAATAAAGAAAGAGGTAAACATCTTAAAAAGAAACGAATCAGAGCTACTAGAACTGAAAACCTCACTTAAGAAATTTTAAAATACAACTGAAAGATTTATCCATAGTCTAGACCAAGCAGGAGAAAGAACTGTAGAGCCTAAAGGCCAGTCTTTTTAACTAACCCAGTCAGACCAAAAAAAAAAAAAAGAAAGAAAGAAAAAAATTTAAATGAACAAAGTCTCTGAGAAATATAAGATTATGTAAAGCAACCAAAACTATGAATTGTTGACATTCCTGAGAGAGGAGACAAAGTAAACAACCTGAGAAATGTATTTGAGGAAATAATCCAAGCATATTTTTCTAACCTTGCTAGAGAAGTAGACATTCAAGACAGCAATTCCAGAGAACGCTTGCCAGATGCTATACAAAATGAACATCACCAAGGCATGTGATCACCAGAATGTCTAAGGCGAACACTAAAGAAAAAATATCTTAAAGGCAGCTAGAGAAAAAGGCCAGATTGCACACAAAGGAAACCTGCCAGGTTAACAACAGACATCTCAATAGAACTCCTATAAACCAGAAGAGACTGGGGGCCTATTTTCAGCATTCTCAAAGAAAGGGAACGACAGCCAAGGATTTTCATACCTTGCCAAACAAAGCTTTACGAATGAAGGAGAAATAAAACATTTTTCAGATAAGCAAGTGCTAAGGAAATTCATTACCACTAGGGCAGCTTTACAAAAGTTTATAAAGGAAGTTCTAATCACAGAAACAAAAGAACGATACCCGTTACCACAAAACTACACCTAGGTACATAACCCACAGACCCTTGAAAGGAACTACACAGTAGAAGCAGTCAAACGAACAGCTAACAACTTTACAATGAAATCGAAACCTCAGATAACAAAATTAACTCTGAATGAAAATAATTCTCATGCACCATCACCCCCACGCCTGACCTTTTTTTTCTTTTTTGAGACAGAGTCTCACTCTGTCGCCCAGGCTGGAGTGCAGTGATGCAACCTCAACTCACTGCAATCTCTGCCTCCCGGGTTCAAAGGATTCTCAAGCCTCAGCCTCCTGAGTAGCTGAGAATACTGGCACCCAACACCACACCTGGCAATTTTTTGTATTTTTAACAGAGATAGGGTTTCACTGTGCTGGTCAGACTGGTGTCGAACTCCCAAACTCAGATGATCCGCCTGCCTTGGCCTCCCAAAGTGCTGGGATTACAGGTGTGAGCTACTGCACCTGGCCCTAATGCCCCCCCTTAAAAGGCACCAAGTGGCATGTTGGGAAAAAAAAAAAAAAAAGACCAGGCCGGGTGCAGTGGCTCACGTCTATAATCCCAGCACTTTGGGAGGCCAAGACGGGTGTATTACCTGAGGTCAGCGAATTCCAGGGCAGCCTGGCCAACATGGTGAAACCCCATCTCCACTAAAAATACAAAAGTTAGCTGGGTGTGGTGGCGCATGCCGGTAATCCCAGCTACTTGGGAGACTGAGGTGGGAGAATCGCTTGAACCTGGAAGCCTGAGGTTGCAGTGAGCTGAAATTGTGCCGCTGCACTTCAGCCTGGGTGACAGAGTGAGATTCCATCTCAAAAAACACAAACAAAAACAAAACAAGACCAGCGGGGCGAGATGGCTCAGGCCTGTAGTCCCAGAACTTTGGGAGCCTGAGGCAGGCAGATCATTTGAGACCAGGAGTTTGAGACCAGCCTGACCAACATGGTGAAACTCTGTCTCTACCAAAAATACAAAAAATTAGCTGGGTGTAGTGATGCATGCCTGTAATCTCAGCTACTGGAAGGATGAGACAGGAGAATCGCTTGAACCTGGGAGGCGAAGGTTGTAGTTAGCTGAGATCATGCCACTGCATTCCAGTCTGGGCGACAGAGCAAGACTTTGTCTCAAACAACAACAACAACAACAACAACAACAACGAAATACACATTCATCTGCTGACTTCAAGAGACCCATCTCAACCATAACACTCATAGACTTAAGGTAAGGAGTTGGAGAAAGATCTATTATACAAACGGAAAACAAAAAAGAACAGAGTTGCTATTCTTATATTTTATATCAGCTATTTCATATCAGCTCTAACCAATTACAGTAAAAAAGGACAAAGAAGGCCATTACACAATGATAAAGGGTTCAATCCAATAAGATGACTTAACTATCCTAAATATATATGCACCTAACATTGGAGCAGTCAGATCCATAAAACACATACTTTTGAACATACAAAAAGACTTAACCACACAATAATAATGAGAGACTTCGACACACCACTGACAGTGATAGAGAGATCATCAAGGCAGAAAACTAACAAAGAAATTATGTACTTAAATTTGACCCTTGATCAATTGGACCTACTAGACATCTACAGAGCAGTCCACCCATCATAAAAATCATACCAGTTATACTCTCAGGTCACTTTAGAATAAAAATATAAATCAATTTCAAGAATATCTCTCAAAAGCACACAATTGCATGGAATTAAAACAACTTGCTCTTGAATGACCCTTGGGTAAACTATGAAATTAAGGCAAAAGCTAAAAAAAAATTAGAAGTAAATGAAAACAGAGACACAACATACCAAAATCTCTGGTATGCAGTGAACATAATGTTAAGTGAAAAGTTTATAGCACTAAATGCCTACATTAAGAAATTAGAAACATCTGAAACTAAAAATCTAACATCACATCTGGAGGAATTTGAAAAACAAGAACAAATTAACCCCAAAGACAGTAGAAGAAAAGAAATAACTAAAATCAGAGCCAACTGAATAAAGTTGCGACCTAAAAAACCATACAAAGGATGAACAAAACCAAATGTTTTTCTTTGAAAGGCTAAACAAGATGGATAGATCACTAGCTAGATTAATGAAGGAAAGAAGATAGAGGATCCAAACAAGTGTAATCAGAAACGACAAGAGTTGCATTACAGCTGATCCCACAGCGAATACCTCTATGCACAGAAACTAGAAAATCTAGAGACAATGGATACATTTCTGGAAACATACAAACTCCAAAGACTGAGTAGAGTCAGTCAAAGGAAGAAATAGAAACTTAAAATAGACAAATATCCATTTCCAAAATTGAATCAGTAATGAAAAATATCTACCAACTAAAACAAGCCCTGGAACAGATGGATTCACAGCTGACTTCTACCAGACATACAAAGAAGAGCCGGTAACAATCCTATGGAAACAGCTCCAAAAAATTGAGGAGGAGAGATTCCTCCCTAACTCATACTACAAAGTCAGCGTCACTCTGATACCAAAATCTGGCAAAGACACAACAGAAGAAGAAAACTACAGGCCAATAACTCTGATGAGCACACACACACAAAATTCTCAACAAAATACTAGCAAATCGAATCTCATAGCATATCAAAAAGTTAACTTACCATGATCAAGTAGTCTTTATTCCAGGGATGTGGGGCTGGTTCAACATATGCAAATCAATAAATGCAATTCACTACACACACACACACACACACACACACACACACACACACACACAGAATTAAAAACAAAAGTCATATAAGTCATATGATCATCTCAATAGATGCAGAGGAAACTTTTCATACAATCCAGTGTTCAGTGTCCCTTTGTGATGGAAATTCTCAACAAATTAACCATGAAAGGAACATACTTCAAAATAACCATAGCCATCTATGACAGACTTATACCCAGCATCATACTGAATAGCCAAAAGCTAGAAGTATTCCCCTTCAGAACTACAGCAGGACACTTACCACTCCTGTCTAATGTGGTATTGGGGGTCCTTGCCAGAAAATCACACAAGTAGAAGAAAATAAAAGGCATCCATATAGAAAAAGAATAAGTCAAGTTGTCCCTGTTTGCTAATAATATGAATATATACCTAGAGAACCCTGGGGATTCTGCTTAAAGGCTCCTAGAACTGATAAACTACTTCAGTGAGGTTTCAGGATGTGGAATAAATGCACAACAATTGGTAATATTTCTATACACTAATATTATATTTTGTTAGTGATGTATACCAGTGTTGGTGACTTCTATACGTTGATTTGGTATCTAGCAAGTCTGCTGAATTTATTTGTTCTAGCAGTATTTTGTTGGCATTTTTAGGGTTTTCTATATGTAAGATTACATCATCTGCAAACAAAGACAGTTTGACTTCCTCCTTTCCAATCTAGATGCCTTTGATTTTGTTCTTTAATTGCTCTGGCTTGACCATTCAGTGCTGTGTTGAGTGGGAGTTATGGGGCTGGGCATCTTTGTTTTGTTCCATCTCTTAGAGAAAAATCCTACATTGTTTTTCTGGTTTAACGTGATATTGGCTGTACGTTTGTCATACAGGGCCTTTGTTGGGTTGAGGTGCATTTGTTCTACCTAGTTTGTTGAGAGTGTCATGAAGAAATACTGAATTTTGTCATGTCCTTTTTCTGCATCTATTTAAATGTTACAGTGGTCCTTGAGTCTGTCATCCTAGTCAAAATCTGGGAGGATGCCTCCTTACCTAGAGGAGGCCGTGAGGGCATCACATCTCACATTCTGTAGACATGACCTGATTATGATGTGTATTGCGAGTATCTGACTCCCCAAATAGAACTGAGGCCCAGGGATTATCACTTGGTTTATTCAATAAATTATGTCAGTTGTCTGGAAAAGTGACTGTAGAAATTAACTACTTAATATATGTGTGGTAAATTAATCTCAACCAGAAAAAAAAAAGTATAGATTCCCCTCTTTGTACTGCTTTTGGTACATCCTAGGAAATTGTTTTAATGATTGTTTTTATTCTCTCTCTCTCTCTCTCTAAATATAATGTAGGGTATAATCGATATATATTACCCTATATTAAGTATAGGTAGTATATATATGTCTGTGTGTGTGTGTATAAAATTATATATACATAAATTTTCGCTTTTCTTCTTTGACCCAATAGTTGTTCAAGAATACATAGTTTAAATTCCATATATTTTTAATTTTTTTAAGTTCACTCTTCCTGGTTTATTCCATTGTTGTTGAAAATGTTACTTGAGATGACTTTAATCTTAAATTTGTTAAGACTTGTTTTGTGACCTACCATGTGACCTATTCTAGAGAATGTTCCATGTACATTTGAAAAGCATGTGAGAACCCAGATGCTGTTGGGTAGAATTTTCTGTATGTATCTGTCAGGTTCATTTGGTCTATAGTGTAATTAGAGTGTGCTATTTTCTTATTGATAAATGCAGTATAAAGAATTTGACAATCACTACATTGCTGTCTACTTCTCTCTTCACATTTTGTCAATATTTGCTTTACACATTTTAGGTGCACTGATGTTGAGTGTATGTACATCAGTTATTGTTATATATGCCTGTTGAATTTATCCTTTTATTATTATGTAATGGCCTTATTCATCTGGCACTTGGGTGGGTCTGGAGTCTCGATCTACAGGGACTGACTCCTCTGTTTTTCTTTTTTCCCAAGTATTCACTTGATTGAGATTTCTAGATATTACGATTTCCCTCTTTTCTTTGCTTATTTATTCTAAAATACTAATTAATAAATACTAAAATAATCATACTATTAATCATTATCTTTAGTATTTCTAAACAAATGCTTAACATAAAATCCAAAACAAACTGAGGCCTTTCCCCATACTCATGAACAATTCAGAAAATTTATAGGTTTTAAAACTCTACTGGACCTTTTCAGGTTGCAGGTTGTCGTCTCTTAAGTTTTCTGTCTTGTTCCTGTAGATCAGTTCTACATCTTGTTCCTGTAGACAGTTTAGATGGGAATATGTTTTAGGTTGACTATTATTTTCTCTCAGCCTTTTAAATTACATTGTATTGTCACTGTTGCTTTTAAGAAGAATGTTATAAATTAAATTATTCTTCTCTTCTACCTGAATGCTTTTACAAACTTCATATTTGACATTATTCTTGTTCATTCTCATTCAATTTTCCAATCTCATAACTAGATATGGATTTATACACAATCTCACCAATACTTGTCACTGACAGACTTGATCATTCTCCCAAATTTTTTAAATAGATAACAATATCTTATTATGTTTTTTATTTGCATTTTCCTGATAATTAAAATCAGAAACTTTTCATATGTTTATAAATGCCATTTGGTTATCCTTTCTTGTGAAGTGTTTGTGCATATTTCTTTGCCATTTTGCAAATGGGTTGTCATTACTTTTTCCAATTAAATTTTCATTAGCCCAGTAAAATTTATTTAAATGGATATTCTTGCACCTCGCCTTTGCCATAAGTCCAGTAAATATATAAATGTGAGCTTATTCCTGGACTTGTTACCTTTCGGTTCTTCTCAAAGTGTTATATCCAGACCAGCAGCAATAGCTTTACCAAAGAATTCAGTGTAAATGGAACCTCCTCCCCTATTTCCACCGAATCTTTCTTCAGATGATTATGATCTACAATAAAGTCTGGGAACCACTGTCCTATTCTGTTTCATTGGTCTACTAACATATATTTGCATAATACCAACTATGTTAATTATCGTAGCCCTATATCAGCTTTTCATTTGTCATTTTAGACACACACACATCTATTGAGATATGAATCTGCTTCATTTTTTTCTCAATAATGTTTTGTAGCTTTCTGTTTAGTGGTCTTGCACATCATTTATTAGATACATTCTAAAAGACATTACATTGTTAGAAATAGTATTCAATTATACTTCAATTTGTTTATTGGTGATGTAAAAAATGTTGCATTTTATCTTGTATTCTGTTATCTTTTAATTCACTTTTTAATTTTAATAATATAAATGTAGACTCCACGATTATCTAAGAAACTAATTAGACAGTCTTATAGCAACAGTTTAACTTCCTCTGTTCCAATCTTTATTTTTTTCTTAGTCTATTAGCTTGAAATTTCAGCATACTTTTAATATTGTAGTTTTGGCTGGTGCCACCATCTTTTCTTCACCTCAGGAATAAAGCTTTTAATATTTTGCTATTATCCACATTTTGCTGTGCAATTTTAAACTGAGGTATTTTCTAGTCTTTTATTCCCTTTGAAAAAGCTGAACTGAAGTTTTATCTTTTCAGCTCTATGAAAATTATAAAAACTTGCCTCTGCTTTTAAGAGACTCCCTTTGTGGTTTTTGAGGCTACTGCCCTGGTCAACTTAATCACTTGGTAAATACATAGTTGCTGATTGTCCTGGTCATTTCTCTGAACTCTTCTTCTCTTCCAAATATTGTCCTCAAATTTTACTTCCTTTGAAAATCAGAATTCTAAATTGCATATCCTATATACTTTGAAATCTATATTATCTTTATTGACTCTTCTGTAACTAAATGAATATTATTTTCACGGGCTTCCCTTCACAATTTTTGAATATGCTTATCTTATACTCTCTATTTCATAATTTTATCATTTGAAGTTTTTGTGGATCAGATACTCCTTTCTATTTTTTTTTTCCTGAGATCACTGTTTAATGGTTGAACTTGCAATCGTGTGGCTTTTAAATTCAGATTCTGAGCATAATTCTAATGATGTTTTTATTTAATCTCTGCAAATATTGCTTAATGTTGGATTAAAGTGCATATATCCAACTAAATTTTAATTTTGCCTTTACTGGACACCCAGTAGATCACTCACTAGGGAACATTATGTTAATATTTTGTTTTCAATTTTAAACACTCAATATGTTATGTAACTGAAGTAGCTAAACTTGCTTGACAGTGGAACATTGTAATAAGTGGACTCTTTTTTTGTTTTGTCAAAGCACAGGCCAATTTCTAAACTTTTCCTGACATACTCTTATCTTCTTTTATTGGTGATTAAATTTTATTTCCAGTTC
This sequence comes from Rhinopithecus bieti, assembly GCF_001698545.2. Taxonomy (NCBI): domain Eukaryota; kingdom Metazoa; phylum Chordata; class Mammalia; order Primates; family Cercopithecidae; genus Rhinopithecus; species Rhinopithecus bieti. The sequence goes on from NW_016806626.1 coordinate 557,520, forward strand.
TTCTTTTTACAAATTCTGTTCTTCAGGTTATAGCCTTTATAGAAACCTGACTATATGGAGAGTCCTCTCTCCAATTTTTTTTTTTTTATACAAACTCTTTGTCAAGGCACTGTTTTTCATCTATGCATGAACAACGACATAGAAATCTTAATCTCATCTACCCCTCAATATATACCTAACCTGAGACATCTGCAAAATTGTTTTATTTAATAATGTTCTTTTATCTTTCGTTAACTGCTGCTCAATAATTTACTAACTGGCTATTTATTTTTGGTTCTCTATTTTCTGATACTTGAAGTGCAGATATACATTAAAATTTTGTTTTTGATATTTTATTCTTTAGGTGTTTGAAGCAGGAGAGTATCCAGGTGCCTACAAAATACCAGGAATGGATGTTCTAAGGTGATGCCTATTCACACATTAAATTAATAGTTGATAGAATAACTAATCCGTTCATTTATCATGCTAAAAATACTTGCAGATGTAGAGTACTATGCCATCACATAGACTGAAATAATTGTTGTCAATCTTATAGAATTTGAAATGAATGAATCAACACATTACAAGTCAGACTACCTGCATAATAACTTGGGAACTAAAAATCTCTACATTTAAATGATATATGCTCAGTTAAATCAAGTATATAAATAGTAATTTATCCCTTACAAAACTGCAGCAGTCAGCAACTTCCTTTGCTGCTTAAATTAGAATTAAATATCTAGTTCATATTAAACAAGTACAATAAGTTAAAATATTGAAGTGACAACCATTAGGATGGCAAGTACAATTTTAGAAGAATGTCAAGCATCAGGAAAAGCAGTTTTCAAATGAATGTTGGAGTAAGAGAGAGTTCTTTCTATAGCAGAGTAGAGTCAGCAAGCCTGCCCATAACTGAACTTTATCACAGAACACAGACTTGCATGGCTGAAAAAGATAGTGTTTCCATGCCAAATAGAAAGTGTGTAGTGAGCTTGGCAGCACAAGCAAGCACTTTCAGTAAGAAAGCAGATGAGGAGTGTGGCAGACCATTCACTTTCATAGGGAATGGATAAATAGCTAGGAGAATAAAAATAGACAACGCCATGTTTTCTATTAATTGAGAATAAAATGATGCTTCTCTTTCCACTTCCTTTTGATGAATATTAATCACTTCATGCTATTTTAAAATTGTGAGCTGCACTAAAATATCTGTGGTACACTAGGAAACAAGGCCATAATTTTCTACATTTGCATTACTTAAAACATGAGTTGCAAAATATTTTCATATTTTTATATACCTTGTGTCATTCTAAATTAGTTTGTCTAAGTACATACATGTAAATGCACCCATGAAGTAATTATTTTGTGGATATTTCAGTTGTTAAAATTATGACACAGTCTAAAATCTTCAATTTTAAAATATAATTATATCAAGATATTTATTTAGACATATATGCCATTGGAAAAAAATCTAAATGGATTTTACTAAGAAAGCAATTCTATTGTAAATATTGCCAATTATTTGTTTTAATAAGTTTATTCATATCTTCTGATGAAATATCACATAAAATAATAATTAGTATAGTAATAATATTAGATGCACTTGACTTATTTCAGCATCGTGCTTCAAGTTCTTATATAAGAAGAAATACATTTCCAGGAACTTTAATAGGTTGTAAAGAAGGTGATTTAAAAAGAATCATTTTAGTATCTTTAAAGTGTTTATGATTGTTTCAATAATACTTTTCTATAAGCATAGAGTGAAAGAATAGTGACTAAAATAAATGATAACAAATCATATTATAATGCTAGAAATTTTATTTAGTACATCCTGAAAAGATGATACGAATTGAAATGATTATCTTTTCATGGTACAAGTTTCTCCAATGTATTTCCAAAACACTCTAATTTATAAGGACCAAAAAACAAAATCTCAGGACAAGGAATATTAGATTTTATTTTACTAGTATTGAAAAAATGATTGTAACATTTTAGCTCCATATTTATCAGTATTAAAATTTCTACCCAGGGACACATGGTTACAAGCTAAAAAATTAAAATATGAGCTTGAATCGTGTAATGTTTTTACTGCCCCACAACAAAATAATAAACATCTAGAATCTGATTTGTGTTAAACAAAAACTGATCATAATTGTAGTTTCGTTTCCTATTTCCAAAGTTCTTAGTTATTTGATTAAACCTCAGAGTTGTTTTGACTATTATTTGGCCAGAAACAGCTCATATTAAAATGGTTTGCTCAGAGTCTCTCCAAAGAGAATCATTTAGTTTCTTTTTTTTTTTTTTGTATAAATGATCATTTAATATTAATACTGTAACTCATGAAACAATTGGAAAGTAAACATTAGTATTACAAAAAATCTGTGAAAATATTTTCAAACAATAAATACAGTATAATTAAAATATTTTAAAGTAGTCAAAACTGCATAAAGTTACCATAGAATATGGAGCAGAAAGGAAGCATGTTCAAACAAACTATGGATGCTCAATACAATGCTTACATGAAACATAAATGAAATTGGATTGAAATCAGGTGTTGACTTAATTTAACTTAGTCATGACGTGTTCTGGGTTATGTTTCAGTCATTCAGTATTTGCATTTACATACAGTAATCAAGACAGAGAAAGCAACAGGGAGACTAGATTCTACATTCTAATTCTCAAAGGACGGAACACACAAAACTTTCATCAATTAGTCTTCTGATTTTACTGTATGTGAGTTGGCTAATTAATGTGAGAGTTTTCTAGATAAAGTATAAAAGGAAGAATCTTTGCTGTTAAAATTTCCCGGCCAAGGGATACCTTAAAGTTGGAATAAATATCCAGGATTTTGTTTATATCTCAAGAATTTAATTATTTATAGAAGACTGTCTGTCAAAAATAAATGGGATGGAGGACAATAATATAACAAGAGCAAACGCGGCTCTGATCCACAGGATCAATACAACAGAGCCTTGCGATTCAAGCTGTGTTGGCAAAGCAGCAGCAATGGCAGCAGTTTGGAGCTTGTTAGAAATGCAGAATCTGAGGTTCCGCTGAATAAGATTCCACAGTCTAGCCAGATCCCCGGTGATCCCTGTGACCACTAAAATCAGAATCTGAGGTCCCGCTGAATAAGATTCCACAGTTTAGCCAGATCCCCAGGTGATCCCTATGACCACTAAAATCAGCAAAGTATGAATGCACAATGAGGTTCCAGTGAGCTTTCAAAGCTGTAGTAGAGACCTTTGTGTTGGTTTTTATAATTAATTGAAAGAACATAAGTCTTGAAGAAACGTGTAAAAAAAAAAAAAAAAAAAGATGGAAAATGTTTTTTAAAAGGAGAATTGAATAAGTAATTAATGTTAACAATTCAGTCTGAAATATAGATAGGTGAATAGATATAAATACAGATATTTATCTGATATGAAGAGTTGAAATAAATAATGGACAGCTAGAAGTAGTTGTAGTCGGCTACTAAGTGCCTGAGATATTGGCTGGCACATGGTAGCCATTCAATATCAATATTAATTGACTAAATAAACTTTACACATATCACTTTATCATTTAATTTTGCATACATTATTTCACTTTGAGCCTCACAACATTCCGGAGAAGTAGGTGGAATGGGTAGTTGGCATCCTTAGACAAATGCTTTCAACTTGTCTACTTTGTAATAACTCTTGAAATCAACAGGTCTGACAAAACCTTTTAATGCATGATTGATGTTAAGAATGTTCATGTCAGAATATACACTTCACGTTCTTACCTATGATTCGAAAAAGTTGTTTATTCTCGGAACTTGAACATTCATAACAGCCTCTTATTGATGCTTATTATTTTAAAGAACACACTTTATTACAGAGGCTATACAGTGCTTAAATGGGCAAGTGTGTCGCACTGACGAAAAAGAGCTGCAGAATATGGTTGCTGGTTCCCTGGGTTACCTGTATTATGTTTTTTTGTTTGTTTGTTTGTTTGTTTGTTTTTTGAGACGGAGTCTCGCTCTGTGGCCAGGCTGGAGTGAGCGGCGCCATCTTGACTCACTGCAAGCTCCGCCCCCCGGGTTCCCGCCATTCTCCTGCCTCAGCCTCCCGAGGAGCTGGGACCACAGGCGCTGCCACCTCGCCCAGCTAGTTTTTTGTATTTTTAGTAGAGACGAGGTTTCACCGTATTAGCCAGGATGGTCTCGATCTCCTGACCTCGTGATCTGCCCGTCTCGGCCTCCCAAAGTGCTGAGATTACAGGCTTGAGTTACCACGCCTGGCCTTATTTTCGTTTATATTTCAATGATGACAAAGTGTAACATTTCCCCAACCTATTTCGTTTGTATTGTAAGGAGCATTGTTAATGATGCCTGCTTGAAATCCTTTATGTTTCAATTTACAATATAAATTGGTAAATTAATTAAGCTAATAAAATTCAGTTTAATTAAAAGTTAATTCAAAAGTTAGTAGGCATTTCCATAGCAGCTAACTATCTTAGTCTTTGTTAAACAAAGGCAACAGCATGTAAAAATTAATTTCCTTAGAAGACAATTGAAAATACTATCTTTAATGCATGAACATTCTTAACATCATTTAGTTTCATTGTGGCTTTGCTGAAGAAAAGTTCTGCTTCAATATCTAGTGGTCTGAGTAACAAATGTACTCAATTTCTGTTCTTGCTATGATATTGTTTACTTGTATCCTCTTATCTACAACTGACCATTTACCTGAACTAGAGCTGCATAGGATTAAGTTGGCAAGACATAAGGGAAAAGATACTAGAAAGCAAAGAGGCAAATATATCTTTATAACTTGTAAGCCATTTCATTAATATCTGATTTGCCTTTCAGGTCAAAGAGACACTTTCTCTTCCTGCTAAACACGTTTATCTAGGGTGGATTTTGGGGTATCACATAACTATGATAGTTTGTGATTGATCTCTGTCTCTGCATAGAGAATGGACAGATTGATGATGATGATAATAAATACACAAACTTGACTGAGAACCAAAATGTAAAAGATCAAAGCAAATAATCAAAATAGGTAGAACATGGGCTAGTTACATCATTGTATTAATATTTAAATATAATAATTGCTACTTACATTCTTACATTTTCAAGTTGAAGAAACTGAGAATTTGAGCTTTTTTTTTATTTATTTTTTATTTATTTATTTATTTATTTATTTATTTATTTATTTATTTATTTATTTTGAGACGGAGTCTTGCTCTGTCGCCCGGGCTGGAGTGCAGTGGCCGGATCTCAGCTCACTGCAAGCTCCGCCTCCCCGGTTTACGCCATTCTCCTGCCTCAGCCTCCCGAGTAGCTGGGACTACAGGCGCCCGCCACCTCGCCCGGCTAGTTTTTTGTATTTTTTAGTAGAGACGGGGTTTCACCGTGTTAGCCAGGATGGTCTCGATCTCCTGACCTCGTGATCCGCCCGCCTCGGCCTCCCAAAGTGCTGGGATTACAGGCTTGAGCCACCGAGCCCGGCCAGTTTGAGCTTTTCATTACACTGCCCAGTGTCATACAGCGGTAGAGCTACAACTGAAATTTAGATATCCTGAGCTAGTTGGCATTTTTTACTCTATGTCGTACTGGTGGTTGGGTGGCTGGCTATTTAGTGCAGTTTTAGAGAAATACACAATTTAACAAGGGCTGGGTCATGCTACTCAGAGGTGATAAAATGCTTGTCATAGGTATAAGTAGTGGATCTGACAACTCGTAAAGAATAAGGCCTCCCACAACACAAGCCACAGCATTATAAAGCAATTAAGCAATAGACATGAGCGTGATTAAGTTGAGGGATTTGGGTTGAGATCTCTAAAAATTAGAAAGAAATCCATGATTTAAAGAGCTTACCAGGGCTGAATAAAAGCAGGTACAACCAAATTGCTCTCATAAGATTAGTGAGGGCAACAGAAGCTCAAAAAATGAAGGCTCTTTAAACATTCAAGACCACCCTCTTAGGTGTTAAGAATAATGTATATAAAAAATGATCAACATCATAATCACTAGCTTAAAATAAAATTTTATATTTATACTGCTTAAGGTCTTTACATTCTTCAGTTATGTTCAATGTGTTATATTTAAACATAATCCATAGGTTTATTTAGAGAGTAATAATATTGTCTATCTGAATTTATAAGAAAAAAAGTTGAAGAAGAAATAATTTTCTTATAAATATTGCAATTATCTTCTAAATCATTGTTGTTGTTTTTTAATAAGGCAAATAAGCTAAAATTGCTAATAGTGCAATTTAATTATCCCTAATTAAGATGTGGCATGTTACCAAATGTAATTACAGTGTTTTCTTTTTTCTGTGAGGTTACATTTCATAATGCATTAAATGTTATTATTGGTTGTGGGCATTTTATCCTTAGTAAGTAAGCTGATACTTATTTATGGTTATTTTTCTGGGATAAATTAAACAACTACTAAATTTTTCTCTAATATAATTTATTTGCATAGGTTTAAAATTTTTTTATATGATACAGTATTTCCGATAGTGAAAATATCATGTGAAAATAAATGTTATTAGAGGGAATCACGTTTGTTTCTGGAATAATTGCATCATCTAAACACTTGAGAATCTTGTAGCTTTTCCAAATCTAATCTAAACTTACAAATATTAGTTATTTTATAACTTGTCACCACCACCACTCCCCAAGGAATACTTAAGTGTATATAGTAGGCCAGAAGAGATTGAACAGTTCTTAGAAATTTTAGAATTCCCTGAACTAAATTACTGTTGTATTTTTGGATCAAACAATATTTGATTTTATTTTACAATATTGTTGCACTGTTATAAATTCTTCACAAAGTTTGACAATAGGCTTAGCTGTCACTTGTTTACAATCTATGTGATAAGAAGTGTTGTTTTATAGCTAAGAAAACCAAGAATAATTCAAATTTTAAATAAGGAGGGAAAATATTACTTTGACAAAATCATTGTACCTAATGACCAATTATTCTACTTTATATGATAATTTAAGCTAAGCCATTGACATTTCTAGTTAAAATGCAAATGTCTTTTGGATAAAAGACTTAATAATAGTAATAACAACACCTTTTGACTGGTCCAATATTAGCACTTTGCTAGTGCAGGTATCACTATTTACTTATAGTAGACTAGAAAGCTAATGCTAAATTTTATATGGCACGTAAGAAATGAAACTTCATGCAATGTGGACATGCTGCACAAGTAAGATATGTGTATATTATGCTGTCCTGCACAATTTAATGATGTTAATAAGCACTGTGTATTAGCAATAGTTGCAAATAGAGAGATTCAAATACAGACGTCCAGTTCAATTCAGTACAGATCTACAGATGCACATTAAGTATCTTCTCTTAACCTGTGATTTCATTTTAGGCATCTAGAAGAATCTGGCCTTCAGTGGGACAATGTTTAATAGGAGTGATAAAAATAAAACCAAAGCTTACCACAGACATTTAAAAATGTAATAAAAGGAATATGCAATAAGCAAAGTGGGTGCATAGAGAAGGAAGTAATTAACTTATCTTAAGGGTGGGGTCAAGAAAGTCTTTAAAGTTCAATTTTAGAGAGTAAATAAAATTCAAATAAAGGACGGTAAACTATGTGCAAATAGGAAACATTTATGATCAGAAGGGAATAGTACACAGTATTGATTGATAGAAATGAGTAAAGGGTAGGCAAGAATCTGTTAGAGCATAACATGCTGCCAAGAGGGCAGCCTCACGTATTATGATATGGGCAAATGATGGTCCATAGTCCAATTTCAGTTTGTAACCTGTTTTTGAATTGGCACATCAACTAAGAATAATTATATTTTTAAAGGCTGTCAAAAAATTAAATAACAGATATTTACAAAACCATAATTATCTTATCCACCATTGACTCCAAAACCATAATCATCCTCCAGTGTCTGTGGCCTATAATGTCTAAAATATTTATTCTCTGACCTTTACAGAAAAAGTTTGCCAACCCAACATTACTATAAGCATAAAGGCATCAAAGGAATCAGTGAGAAAATTTAAAAGATTAAAATGTCAAGGAAGAAAACAGTAAATGCAGTAAAAGTGTCTCAGTGATGCTAAGGACAACTTTAAATTATTTCAAAATTGTGTCCTACATAGAATGGATGAAAAGAATCAAAAAGAGATTTAAATATTATCACACTAAAAGAGAGATTCTAAAGAGGCTAAAATAAATTGTAAAGCCTAAAATAAATGATGTTATGTATTTTTGAATCAAAGCTTTACTTATCAATTTTGCCAATAATTCTTAAAATATTATATCCATTTCTCACCTGAGCTGAAGAAATATATAGTCAATAGTGCATTTCACATTTCCACTAAGAATACCTATTCCATATATACAAAACCATAATTATGCTATCCATCATTCACTCCAAAACCATAATAATCCTCCAGCGTTACGCTCAGTGGCTGGTGCAACTTTTCAAATAGTTAAATTAAAATACTCTTAACAATTATTTCTCCCCCTTTCTCACATTCTCAGTCACCAAATTTTATTGAGTTTTACCTACTAAAATTCTTCAAATCAATTCCTGTCTCTTAACCTCCCCAACTATTTATTTTAGACTAGCAGGAGATAATTTTCTTATCTTGACCACTCTATTCATTTCTTAGTTCGATTTCCGTTTCCACTTGTGCATCCTCCACTCCATCCTAATCAGTGTAGTATAAACGACATCCAAAGTAATATTTTCAAAGGCGTATAATAGCATACAATAGTTAATCTGTCTTGTGAAAATTCCTCAACCACTTGAAGAACATCTATGGAAAATTTAATATTATGCTTAATGATGAAAGACAATGTTTTCCTCTAAAAAAAAAAAAAAAAAAAAAAGGAAATGGTGCCTGCTGTCACTATTTTTATTGAACATTTTATTAGATACCCAATGTAATAACATGAGGAAAAGAGGTAATGGTGATAATTATTAGAAATTAAGAATTAATTTGATTTTATTTCAAGATGGCCACAGAAACTGATAAGTAAATTTAGGAAGTTTACAGGTTACCAGGTCAATATACAGGAGTTAATTTTATACATAACGACACTGAACATTAGCAAACAAATTAAGCCAGCAGGCAAGCAAACAATCCACTTACAATAGTATAAAAAAAACTAATAAATAAATTTAACCAAAATTTTCAAAAAAAAAAAAAAAA
>NW_016806626.1:566759-575271 GCF_001698545.2 Rhinopithecus bieti
GGAAATGGTGCCTGCTGTCACTATTTTATTGAACATTTTATTAGATACCCAATGTAATAACATGAGGAAAAGAGGTAATGGTGATAATTATTAGAAATTAAGAATTAATTTGATTTTATTTCAAGATGGCCACAGAAACTGATAAGTAAATTTAGGAAGTTTACAGGTTACCAGGTCAATATACAGGAGTTAATTTTATACATAACGACACTGAACATTAGCAAACAAATTAAGCCAGCAGGCAAGCAAACAATCCACTTACAATAGTATAAAAAAAACTAATAAATAAATTTAACCAAAATTTTCAAAAAAAAAAAAAAAAAACTACAAAACCTCACAAAGACATTTTAATAAAGCCAAAATCAATTGAATAATATACCACGTTCATCAATTGAAACACTCACTATTGTTAGGATCACAATTTTACTCAGATCGTTCTGTAGGTTGTATGCACTCCAAATCAAAATTCCAGCAAGATTTTTTTGGAGTAAATTGGGAAGCTGCCTTTAAAATCTATAGGCAAAGGCAATGGATTCTGAAGAAGAAAAAGAACTTTTTAAAGAAAAGCAATTTTGGAATACTAACACCATCTAATTTCAAGTCTTTAAAGGTACATTGATATTAGAAAGAATATAGATTCAAGGAACACAATAGAGAATACACATATAGACCCACACTTCATTGGTTAGTTGATGTGACAAACTGCCATGATAATTCAGTTAGATAACAACTCTCTATTAACAACTTCGTATATCTGGAAAACAAATCTCAATACATATTTTATATGATAAGAAATTCAAAGTAGACATTGACCTAAGTGTATGAATCAAAATTACGGCATTTAAAGAAGAACATATAGAAGAAAATCATTGTGAATTTGGGTTAGGCAAAGATTTTCAAACACTATATAAAAAAGAACAATCTTGCAAAGAAAAAAAAAATTATTGATTTTAATTAAGATTAAAAACTTTTACTCTTTGAAAAAAATGAAGAGTCAAGCTAGACTGCAAAACATTTGAAAACACCAATCTGATAACGGACATTTCAAGAATACATAAAGATACCTTAAAAATCAATAATAAGGACAAAATCTAATTTTAAATGGATAAATTATTTAAATAAGCACTTTAAAAATTACAAGGCCGGCAAATAAGCACATGAAATGATGGTCAATATCACTAGTCATTAATGATATTCAAATTAAAATTACAATTACAAATGACAATACATCCAATACAGTAAAGATAAAATTCCTGATATGACTTAATGTTTGCAAGAATAAAGTTCAGCTGTAAATATCATGTAGGTGTTGCTGTAGAAATTCAAGACAATATGGGACACCAACTTCTGAAAAGTTGGTATGGCAGTATTGTATAAGGTTAAAAATTACCTTTTACAAAACCTAGTAATCTCACTTCTAGGTGTTTTTCTACGTGAAGTACGTTCACACATGAATATACATGTACATGTCAATAGTGGTATTATTTTATGTTAACCATAATATGGAAGACTACCTAAATGTTTATCCAGTTGAAAACTAATAATAATAATAAATAATAATAAATAATAACCTTCCAGTGTGACTGTATTGTAGATGTGGTCTTTAAAGAGGTAATTAAGATGGACTCTGGTCCATCTTAATTAAACATGTGTTATATTTATCCTATAGAAAATTCGTCAGCCATAAAAGAAAATGAATAAATAAAATGCAAATACATGTAATAAGATAGATGAGTTTCAAAACATTATAAGTGAAAACAGTTAAATGCAAAATGTTACATACTGTGTGGTATCATTTATATAAAATTCGGAAAAGTCAAAATTATGAAACCTGGTGTATGACTGATTACTTGATCTTAAGGATGAGGATAGATGTATTAGTTTGCTAGGGCTGTTATAACAAAGTACCACAGACTGAATGGCTTAAATAACAGAAATGCATATTCTCATTGTTGTTGTACCTAGAAGTCCAAGATCAAGGCGTTGGCAGGGTGGATTTCTTCTTAGGCTTCTCTCCTTGGCTCGTAGATAACTATCTTCTCCCTCTGCCTTTATATGGTCATTCCTCTGGTGTGTGTCTGTGTCTTTATGTCTTTTGATAAGGATACCAGTTAAAAATTAGAACCCACATGTGTGACCACAGTCCATCTTAATTACCTCTTTAAAGACCACATCTCCAATACAGTCACACTGGAAGGTACTCAGGGATAGGAATTCAACATATGTGTTTTGAGGAGCACAGTTTGGCCCATAACAGTGGGCCATGAATTTTACAGGGAAGCAAGAAAACCTTTTAGAATGATGTCATGTCTATAACATGTTTGCAGTGGAGATTACATGATTGAATACAATTATCAGCACCAAATTGTATCGTTGGAAAGAGTGAATTTTATTTTATGTAATGTTTACATCTGAAAGTTAAAAAAGTAAGAAATCAACTTCCAAAGTTATTGTAGTTTGGGTTAGCTTTACTCTTTATTAAAATAAAGGTGCTTCTGAAAAAATTTACAAATTAAATGAAAATAAAATTATGGTATTTTAACTAGCATATACTATATACTATTTTCACTCCCCATTCTACAAAGTTTATTATAGCAACTTTCATTCAGATAATGGTAATGCACTCTATAGCTATGTATTGACAGGTTACATGAACCTCTTTGTTAAGCTGACACTCACTGATATGTGACTACCTAGGACTCTATGTGGCAGGTCACTGGCTTTAAAGAGTCATCAGTTTGTTTAGAAAACTCTGATAGTTCTCTCATTTACCTCCAGATATTTCTGTCATTGTAAAAAAAAAGTATCATATAGAAAATTTTTTAAAAGAATAAAAGAGTTAATAAAATCTAACTTAAAAAATTACATGAAAGTCAAGGAAGTCAAAGGAGATGATCCCCACTCTTACCATATTTGGCTAAAAGAATTAAAATAAATAAAGTGTTCTAAAAGTTCAATGAGTAGCTTTTAAAAGGTGTAAAGGGTTTTGTTTGTTTGTTTTTTGCTAATAAGAATGTGATTATATTTAAACAGAAACTACATTTTGTTTTAATTCTCCTTTAAAAATATTACCTTTTCCTGTCTATCTTTTTTGAAAAAAGAAAAATGGGAGAAAGGAAGACAAAAAGTGACATGGTTTGGCTCTGTGTTCCCACTCAAATCTCATCTTGAATTGTAATCTCCACATGTCGAGGGAGGGACTTGTAATACTGACGTGTTGAGGGAAAGAGGTGATTGGATCATGGGGACATTTTCCCACCTGTGGTTCTTGTGACACTAAGTGAGTTCTCATGTGAGCTGATTGTTTTTAGAAGGGACTCTTCTGCCTTTGCTCACACTCTGTCTCTCCTGCCGCCGTGTGAAGAAGGTGCCTACATCCCCTTAACCTTCCACCATGACAGTAAGTTTCTTCAGGCCTCCCCAGCCATGTGGAATTGTGAGTCAACTCAACCTCTTTTCATTATACATTACCCAGTCTCAGGTATTTATAACAGCTTGAAAACAGACTAATACACTAGAGTGATACCATGGACAATAGAGTACAGCTATAAAGATAACCTGAAAATGTGGAAGCGACATTGGAACTGGGTAACAGGCAGAGGCTGGAATAGGTGGCAATAAGTTCAGAAGAAGACAGGAAGATGTGGGAAAATTTGGAACTTCCTAGAGGCTTGTTGAGTGGTTTTGATCAAAATGTTGCTAGTGATGTAAACAATTAAGTCCAGGCTGAGTTGGTCTCACATGGAGATGAGAAACTTATTGGGAATTGGAGCAAAGATCACTCTTTCTACGCTTTAACAAAGAGACTGGCAGAATTATGCTGCTGCCCTAGAGATTTGTGAAATTTTGAACCTGAGAGAGATGATTTAGGGTATCTAGTGGAAGAAATTTCTAAGCAGCAAAGCATTCAAGAGGTGACAGAGCACAAAAGTTTGGAAAATTTGCATCCTAACCATGTGGTAGAAAAGAAAAATCTATTTTCCAGGGCTACATTCAAGCCAGCTACAGAAATTTTTATATATAACGAGGAGTCTAATGTTAATCACCAAGATAATGGCAAAATATCTCTAGGGCATGTCAGAGACCTTCACAACAGCCCATCCCATCACAGGACTGGAGGTATAGAAGGGAAAAATAGTTTCATGGGCCAGGCCCAGGGCCCTGCTACTGCTGTGTGCAGCCTCAGGACTTGGTGCTCTGTGTCCCAGTGACTCTAGCTCCAGTCATGGCTAAAAGAGGCCACGGTCCAGCTCAGGCTGTTGTTTCATAGGGTTTATGCCCCCAGCCTTTGTGACTTCCCCATGATGTTGGGCCTGTGGGTGCACAGAAGTCAAAAATTGAGGTTTGGAAACCTCTGCCTAGATTTCAGAGGATTTGTGGAAATGCCTGAATGCTCAGGCAGAAGTCTGCTGCAGGAGCAGAGCCCTCATGGAGAACCTCTGTTTAGGCAATGTGAGAGGGAAATGTGGGGTTGTAGCCCCCACACAGAGCCCTCACTGAGACACTGCGTAGTGGAGCTGTGGGAAGAGGGCCACCATCCTCCAAACCCCAGAATTTTACATCCACCAACAGTTTGTACCGTGTTCCTGGTAAAGCTGCAGGTACTCAATGCCAGCCCATGAGGGAACTGCCCAAGGCTGTGAGAGCCCATCCCTTGCATCAGTGTGCCCCAGGTATGAAACATGCCGTCAAAGAAGATTTGGGGGCTTTAAGATTTAACGACTGTCGCACTGGATTTCAGACTTGCAAGGGGCCTGTAGCACCTTTGCTTTGATCAATTTATCCCATCTGGAATGGGAGCATTTACCCAATGCCTGTACTTCCACTGTATTTAGGAAGTAACTAACTTGCTTTTGATTTTACAGGTTTATAGGTGGAAGGGACTTACCTTGTCTCAGATGAGACTTTGCACTGTGGACTTTTGAGTTAGTGCTGAAATGAGTTAAGATTTTGTGGGACTGTTGGGAAGGCGTGATTGGTTTTGAAATGTGAAAACACATGAGACTTTGGAGCAGTTGGGGGTGGAATGATATAGCTTGGCTCTGTGTCCCTCCCAAACTTAATCTCAAATTGCAATACCTACGTGTCAAGGGAGGGACCTGTAAACCCTGTGTGTCAAGGCAGGAAGGTGATTGGATTATGGGGGCAGTTTTCCCCATGCTGTTCTCATGACAGTGGGTGAGTTCTCAGGATATCTGATGGTTTCATAATTGGTTCTTCTTCCCTCTTCACTCACACTCTCTTTCTCTGGCTGCCTTGTAAAGAAGGTGCTTGCTTCCCTTTCATCTTCCACCATGATCATATGTTTGCTCAGGCCTCCCCAGTCATGCAGAATTGTGAGTCAATTAAACCTCTTTCCTTTATAAATTACCCAGTCTCAGCTATTTCTTTATAGTAGTGCAAAAATAAACTAATACAAGAAGGAAGAAAAAAGTATTTGTTTTGTTAAATATTTTATTTCAACATTACAGAAATAAATACTAATTTGAATATGAATGAGGCCTTCTTAAGTCATACTTTGCAAGTATCTGGATCTTTTGGGCAAAGATTCCATACTAAAAGAGATAAATCAATTAAAAATAAATGGAATTGACTTTTATCAGAAAGCTCTAGACTTCCTTCCATTTTGCTTCACCACCCAGTCCTCTTTGTATTTAATTCCAGTTAACATAAACAAAAGAAAGACACTTAGAAATGCTTAGTATAGGCTGGGTGTGGTGGCTTATACCTGTTATCCCAGCACTTTGGGAAGCAGAGGCAGGCAGATCACTTGAGGTCAGGAGTTCAAGACCAGCCTGACCAACATGGTGAAATCCTGTCTCTACTAAAAATACAAAAATTAGCTGGACATGGTGGCACATGCCTGTAGTCTCAGCTACTCACGAGGCTGAGGCAGGAGAAACACTTGAACTCGGGAGGCAGAGGTTGCAGTGAGCTGAGATAGTGCCACTGTACTCCAGCCTGGATGACAGAACGAGACTCCATCTCAAAATAAATAAATAAATACATAAATAAGAAAGAAATGCTTAGTACACACAGACTGAATGATCAAATAAAATTAGCCACTTGAAACAGGTGCTTCTGGGAGTACCAGTTTGGGGTATAATTTGGTAACAAAACAAATCAAAAATTAATTTCTCTACACTTTTTTAGATCGTCATTCACTTTCATAAAATTAGGAACTACATATCCAACCAAATTAGTTCTGGAATTTCAGAGCAAGGTGAGAATGGCTGGCATGTTTCTCAAGCCCATCTCCTGTATGTTACTAAATACCATCAGCCTTCTAGGTCATGAGACTCAGGTCATTCAAACACTGGCTATGAATTAAGGAAAATCCTCAGGCCATTCATTTATCAGTCCATGTCTAGTCATGATGGAAATCTTCGAGTCAAATTTCCACTATTAACGTTTCCCTGGCTTTTTCAATTTTGAGACACAATTACTATAATTCCTCTAGCGTTCTATTTAGCTGAGGGTCATATTTTGATTTTTAATTTTGGTAGACATTGAATTTTTATCTGCATCATGAGTGGAGTATGGTAATAGTATTTTGCTCAGCTTTACGAGGTATACAAATCTCTATTTCCTGGTAACATGTCCTACATTCCTAGAAGCATGGATTGTGTTATTTTTTTCAATTATTTGTAAATTTTGAATCAACAAATAAAAATTGTATATATTTAGCATGCACACCATGTTATTGTGAAATATGTATACATTGTAGAGTGGCTAAATTGAGCTAATTAACAGGTGTATTTCTTAGATTCTCTTTTTTAACATTGGAGCTGTTCTTCCACTATCTTCCTCTCTCTCTATGACATAGCACCCCCTACTGCATGGTCCCTCAACTAGGTACATTTCTTCACACTTTGGTAATAGTCTGCTTATGGGTTTCTTGCAAAATTCAAGGAGTGGGGCTGTCACAACAGAAGCTTACAGCTTAGTAAACATTAGGATGGGTCAGGTAGTAATTAGATCTGTTAATAAGCATGAGACAGGTACTTATACACAATATATGACCACATTTCAAGAGAAAGTTTATACATAAGGTAGAGCCCAGCATGCAGTCAGTATACTTACATATAATTGAGATACATCAAAGCAGGTGTTTATGTCTTAAAGAAATATGAATTTATAATGAAGAAGATTCTAATAACTGGGAATGAACATGGTGGACTATTAAAGAAAACTAGAATAAAATGCCATACAGAAATCCAGACTGATATAGCATCAGAGTCCTGTCTTGAGGAAGGCCATGTAACCGGATAGGATTTAAGAAAAAAACTCTGCCTGAAAATATTACTGAAAGGAAAGCAAAACCCCCTCATTTCATAGAAGCCAGGAAGCTAGGAAGATTAATTTAACCTCCTCAGTTACCCTCACCTACACATTCTAAGATAGATAATTTAAACTGTTTTAATAGAATAGGAGTGTACTGTAATAGTTTCTTAAAATATCTGGATCACCTTTATTCAGATAATTTTAAAGTCTTTTAAGGACGTTCTTTCAAATATCCTAATAAAATTTCCACTATGGGAGTCATACATTTATGTTAAGTAAGTTTCCAAGGGGTTTCTATTTAGATAATATCTTGAAATACAATTACACACTGAACTTAATGCAGCTAAATAACTCAACATTTAAACTCTTCAAAGTTATATCCCCACATCCTCTTACAAAAGGTTTAAAAGATAGAAAATGGTCATTGTCAATGGAAAAATGACTACTCAGGATTATCATGTGTATATGTACATATGTTTCTGTGCACTTCTGTATGTGTTTATGATTCATTTTGCTAAATGTTTTTCTATGAATAGACAATGTTAAGATGTATCAAATCTGCTTGCTTTTAAAGTCATTTTTTTCTCATCTAAAATAAAAGCTGTTTCTAAAATAAAACCTAATAATGTTTGTAAGAGAAATATATTGAGGAAATAATGAAAATACCCATGTGCAGATATTTTCTATTTCCTAGTCCCTGGAGAGAAAAATTAAAGGAACAATTTGTGTATGTGAAGCTGTGTATTACTTTGTTGTTTGTGCAACTATTTTTTTGCACAGTTTGTATGTATACATAGAGCATTCCTCCCCCCAAAAAAATTTCCACAACTTTTAAGGATAGCTTTCCAAATAATACAAAATCAAAAGTTTCTAGGTTTTAGTTTCTTTACCTAAAAACTACAGGAAGCTGAATTCGAATTATCCAGGAATATAAAATTTTGACTCTTTATAGTTACTTGTTAGTTATTTGAATCAAACATGTTAAAATCTGAGTAAATTATTTGCAAATGTTTTTAAAATGTTATTCTGAAATATGAAAGTTACCTAGAACTTTACACAAATATGGCTTATTTTCTTAAAAAGTGCTCAAATTGAAATATTCTCAGGCCAAAAACAATGTCAGCGCCTTAATTATAGATTATTATTTATACAATTGTTGAAAGACAGAATATCATTCATATAACTTTATACTGTAGCTACAATTTACATTTTTTAAAATTTTAAATTA
>NW_016806626.1:577342-579934 GCF_001698545.2 Rhinopithecus bieti
AGATACATATAAATATACACACATATGAAAAATTCATATTAGACTGTAGTTTTCTTGTAATATCATAATCTGGTTTTGTTATTTTAGTTAATAAAGACAGTACTATCAAATCCCCAAATGTGATTATTAGAAATACGAAATTTCTAATAATTTCTTCTTTGAGTTTTGTCAGTTTTTGTCTTACTTATTTTGAAACACTTTTTTTCAAAAAATACTAAATACTTTAAAAAGGCATTTATAAATTTATTATATGATATTGCTACATATATCACAAGCTAGCCTACACACTTTTAAGTTTAATATTTATAATTAATAGGTTTTTAGTTACATAGTAGTGAGAAACTAGAAAAATCACTTCATAATACCCTTCCATCAAATGTAAAATATGTTTATTAAAGTTATACTGAAGTAAAAGACATAGTTCGTCACCACAATTCTTTAGAGTATTTTCTATAAAAATAAATAAGCCATTTGGTAGGTGAAAGTCACAGATATCCTGGTATGGGAGTAATAGAAAAACAGCATGGGGTTGAGTTTAGGTGAAATTGAAATTAATTTTCACAGTTTAGTTGCTGGGTGGTCTCAGATGACATGGCTATTTAATCTTAGCTTGTAAAGGTGTGAAAGTCATAATATAAAAACTGACACATTCAAATAGAAAAAGAGACAATATTATAATTAGGTTTCATGTTCATAGTAAAGTGTGAAAGTAAAAGATTTTTTTTTTTTTTACAAAACTCTCCGAACTATTTTTTTGGAAGATAAATAAGGATATTATATAGTTTTTATTCTCTGTATTACTTGTGGCAGAAGATTTTCTTGGCTGATGTTTATGTTCAAGAATGATCATTTTACCAGTGCCTGAGATCAATTTTTAGAACCATTCTACTGATGGAAATATGCCTAATTGCATGGTGCAAGATCCAGTTTTTTTTTTTTTTTTTTTTTTTCCCTCTGGAGAGCTATTTTTAAATTAGACCACAGTATCTGTTTCCCTTCCTAATTAAGACACAATCCCATTTGCCCTGATTGCCACAAAGTTGGCTGTGAAATATATCTGACAAGAACTTTGGATGTCATTACAAGTAAATTTCAACGTATCATATTTATAATTTGTAACATATATAAAGCAATATTTTATATGTTAGACAAAACAAATATGACTGAGTAGATTATACTGCCTTTAGTGAACATTTATACCATTATGGCCTGGAGTAGATTTACATCTATATTGGTATTTTATTTTTGAGCAAAGTAACATTATAAAATTGGAAATATCTTTTATTCCATATATGACAATTACAATTACAGAATCGTGATGACTAAAAATTACATTTATAAACCTTCTGGAAAAGAGAAACCCTATTGAAATGACTAGTGCTTTACTACCATTAAAACCATTTTCTCATCTACATATGATTAATCTACACATACAATATATTACAATCTTATTATTTTCACAGCAAAGACCTATATTATATTATATTATATATAACAAATTTTAAAATTTCTTAAATTTAGTCTCTGTAAATGGTATTTTAAGAATAAATGATACTTGATTTGGTAATGAGACTCATCTATAGCATGTATAGCAATTGTGTAGGCTAAATCTCTTTTTGTAGGCTAAATCTATAATACTATAGACTCACATATAGTACTTTTGCAGGCTAAAGATAACATTCACGTGACTAAAATAATTATAATTCCTTATTACTGAACATGTTAAATTTTTAAAATGCACCAAAAGTGTTTCCAAGGCTATATCTTATACTTTAATTAAATTATTTAAAATTATGTAAGAGTAAGTTTTATATTTCCTCTGTATTTTACATAATCCTCAAAATGACTTCTCTGTTAGCTAAGATATAAGCAGAACAGCAAACTCAATATGTGTTTACCTATGAGTTATCATACTTACGGAGAGTGGTCGATCAAAGCAAAATTTCTGCATAACATGTCTGTAAAACAAGCACCGACAACACTGATTGTAAGCTAACACGTTTTGGGGGGTTATAGTATTAAATAAAATATATTAACAAAAATTAAATGTTTTTACTCTCACTTTTCTTAAAATATTAAATTATTAAATTTCAATTTCAATCACGTCTCTTAAACACACAGAATTACATTCTATTACACTGTATATAATATCTTAGGTAAATTAAACAAGATTATAGGCTTCGGGTGTAAAAGGCTAGCTACTGGATCAAGAAATAAATAAGATTTTAACACTGGAGGTTGATTAGTCGCTCATATCACAATTCAATAATCTTCTGTAGCTCATCTCCTTCGCATGAGGCCCAAGAGGTTGTAGCCCATGAGGGAAAAAGGGGAAATGAAGGATGGCGTGAGAAAGATATCACAATCCAAATTTGGTTTTACCGTATATCCATTCTTCTCATATTTTATTAAGCAGAAATTTGTCAGACATCTCCACCTAACTGCATGAAAAGAAATAATAGATGCTGGAAAATATAATGTTTCTGTGTGCCTAGGAAAGAAAAATAGATTTAGGAAAAATCTGTTATTTCTTTTTTCCATAAACACCAAAAAAAAAAAAAAAAAAAAAAAAGGAAAAAAAAAAAAAAAGAG
>NW_016806626.1:580348-614793 GCF_001698545.2 Rhinopithecus bieti
TATTATTTCATTTACTGTTTCAATTTTATAAAATCTTGAAACAAAAAGGTACTAAAATTTACTGAGTTTACTCATACTATGTATTGCTATCATTGGGAGTATTTACACAAAATGATTTATGAGATACTTATCAGAATGATACATTTTTTATATTTCCTAGCATCAAAGTAGAAATATCATCTCCCAAAACCAAATGTAAGCTAGAATTTCAAAGAGATAGAGTTGAATATTTTTGAAATGTACTTTCAACCTACCGAAAATAGATAGAAAGTAAAATAGAATACTTATTTGTTAAAGTTTTCTTCCATATTCATTTTTTGGTTACCAAAAACTTCAAATTTTCTGGATATTTTATGGGAAAGATTACATTGCATTTCAAGTTGTATCAGAATATAAAAAAAAAATACATATTTTTGAAAAAACAATTATCTGACAATTTCTGTCTACTTCTATAATTCTTAACTTTATAGATAAAACAGGAAATTTTTCCAATTATATGTCTGCAAAATATAGCTTAAAAAATAAACAACAACAAACTATCAGATTCTAAGAAAAATGAAAATGGATACAAAAGTGATTATTTTATAGAGCAAGGAGCTTTCATTGCTATGAATAGCTACTAACTTGTGACCATATTCTGCATTTCCTTTTCTCAGTTATCTTGAAAAATATGTTCATCCTCTGATTTAAAAAAAAAATTAGAAAAACTCAGA
The DNA here is from genome assembly GCF_001698545.2 of Rhinopithecus bieti. Lineage (NCBI taxonomy): Eukaryota > Metazoa > Chordata > Mammalia > Primates > Cercopithecidae > Rhinopithecus > Rhinopithecus bieti. Next base: position 581,062 of record NW_016806626.1, read on the forward strand.
AATGCCTGAGAATCACACCTAACTTTATTTCACTGCAAGTACATTTTATGCATTCAGTACTGAATTTTAAAGGTGATAACTAATTTTAAATTCATCACTTCATTACATATCACTAAAATAAATTCTATAAATAAGCTTATTAGAAATATTTTCCTATTTTATTAAAATTGTATTTCTTTATGGAAATAAATAATCAAAGCAATACTTTGAGGTTAGGCAAGGAAACTTGGATACATCGAATGCTCTTACTAGTAAACCAAGAGAAAAAAAGTCATTTAAAAAAACTTAAATCATACTTATACATTCCATAGTATTAAGAAATAAGGTGGTTTGTAGATGTTTGATGTTGCTGGATAGAGTGGTGAGATGACTAAGATCATTTAAAAGTGTATCATCATGTTAGTACATAGTCAAGTTGTTAAGTACTGAGACAAGTTGTTAAGCTACTCAAATCCTTAGAGACTTCCAAAGGAAATATATATATATATATATCCAATACACTTCTCACTTCTTCATAATCATGTTAGTTCAACATGATAATAGCAAAGTATTTGGGGATTATAGCTTATGCATAAATAAAATGAAAGACATCAATTTTATAAAAGATGCAAGGGAGGAACTGGAAATACTTCTGTAAGTAACTGTGCTACCAGTGAAATATTATAGTGCTATTTGAACCTAGATTTATTAGTTGTAATCCACCTTTTATGTTCTAGGGCAAGCATTAAATGTTTATTTTTAAAATAAGTATAATGATATGCTAAGAAGGGAGGATAAATAGAATCCTGTAGAAAAAAAAAGAAAGTGGAAGAAGAAAAATAGAAAAAAGTGAATGATCAGAAATAGTTAAAATAAGGTATAACAAACCAACTATGCCTGTTAGTAATCTTATAAACTGTGAATGGTTTAAGTATTCCAAATAAAAGACAAAGACTATAATAATGAATTTTTTAAAATAACAAAATGGTGTGTATATATACACAGTGAAATACTATTTATTCTCAAAACATAAGGAAATTCTGTGATTTGTGACGATGTGGATGAACTTAGAGGACATTATGCTAAGTGAAATAAGTCAAGTACAAAAACACAAATACTTCATGATCTCACTCATGGAATCTAAAAAAGTTGAACTCACAGAAGTAGAGAGTAGAATGATAATTACCAAAATATGTTAATTAGCTTGATTTAATCATTATGCGATGTATACATATATCAAAATAGCACATTATACTGCGTAATATATGTAGTAATTATTTCTTAATTAAAAATAAAAAATCAAGACCCAACTAGTCCTTCTCTTTTTATTTTCTTTCAACAGGGTCTCACTTTGGGTCTCACAATGTCACCCAGGCTGGAGTGCAGTGGCACAATCACTGCTCACTGCACCCTGGATCTCTCAGGCTTAAGAGATCTTCCTCAGCTAAAACCACAGGCACAAAAGGTTCACCACGCAAGTTAATTTTTGCACTTTTTGTAGAGATGAGGTTTCACCCTGTTGCCCAGCCCGGTCTCAAACTCTTGGACTAAAGCAATCCACCTGACTCAGCCTCCCAAAGTGCTAGGATTACAGGTGTGAGCTACCATGCCTAGCTGAAGAAACATGCTTTAAATATAAGGACACACAGATCGAAAGTAAAGAAAGATACAATATGCTAAGATTGGCCAGTAGAAAACTGGATTAGTTAAATTCATTTCAGACAAAAGCTAGCCTACAGCAAAAGAAATGATCAGAGATGGAAAGGAGCACTACATTTTGATAAAGGAGTCAAATCTAGAGGAAGACATAATGATCCTTAATGTATATGTACCTAAGAAGAGAGCCTCAAAATATGTGAAGTAAACATCGTGTAAGTTTAAGGAGAAATCCGCTATGATAGTGGGAAATTTCAACACGAACCTATCCGTAATTCAGCAGTCAGTAGATCAGGAGGGATGTAAATGAAATGGACAACACTATCATCAATTGGGTCTAATTACCATTTCTTGACCACTTCATCCAACAACAGCAAGTTACACTTTCATCTCAAGATCACATGAAACTTTCACAAAGATAGTTTAAATTTGGGGCCATAAAACACAACTAACAAATGTTTAAAAATTAAAATCATACAAAGTTTAACCTCGGATCACAATAAAAGTAAACTAGATTGGAAAAAAGACCAAAATTATGTATAAGATAAAATTGCATTTTTTTTTTTTTTTTTTTTTTTTTTAAATTTTGCAGAGACAGAGGAGTCTTGCTTTGTTACCCAGGCTGGAGTGCAGAGGCACAATTACAGCTCAGTATAACCTGGAACTCCTTGGCTGAGGCAATCTTCCTGCTTCAGGTTCTCCAGTAGCCAGGACTAGAGGCATATGTCACTATGCACAGCTAATTATTTTAAATTATTTTTTGGAAATACGATGTCTCACTATGTTGCCCAGGCTGGTCTTGAATTCCTGGCCCCAAGCAATCCTCTCTCCTTGACCTCCCAAAGTTTTGCGATTACATGCAGCATCCACTGTGCCCAGTCTAAAAATCGCACTTCTAAATAATGTATGGTTAAAATAGTTTGAACTAAATGAAAATAAAATCAAAATGTCAACATTTGTGGGATGCAGTAAAAACAGTACTTAGAGGAAGTTTTATAGCATTGAATGTGTTTATTTGAAAAGAAGAAAACTTGTTTTATCTTACAAAACTAGAAAGAAATAAAATTAAATCCAAAGTAAGCAGAAGAAAATAATTTATAAATTAGACTAGAAATCAATTAAATTAAAAACAGATAACCAATAGAAACAGATTAAACCTGTGTCTTTGAAAAAATAATAAAGTTGATAATCCTTTAGTCAGGCTACCCCTACAAAAAAAGAGAGACTATATAAATTTTTATCAGAAATGAATCTGCTAAAACTCACACAAAAACAAATAGATAATAGGGGAAGTTGAGCCAATGTTTAATAACCAAATCAGAAAAAGCCAGGTCTTGATGGCTTCGCTGGTACATTTTAGGCAAGAAATAATACTGATTCTCCACAATCTCTTGCAGAAAATAGAAGCAAATGAAATATCTCCTAACTCATACTATGAAGCCAATGTTACCTTAATATTAAAACCAGACAAGAACCTTATAAGAAATATGTTTTACAGACCAATATTTCTCATACACATAGATGTAAATATTCTTAACAAAATGTAAGTATTGTGCATTCAGCAATTGTAAAAGCATTATGCACTATGAACAATTGAGATTTATGTCAGTATGCAAGACTGGTTCAGTTTTTCAAAAATCCATTTATGTAATTCACCATATCAACAGGCTAAAGGAAAAAAAAACATGCAATCCCATGCTATTATATTAATAGATGTAGAAGAAGGATCTGACAAAATCGAATAACCGTTTATGATAAACTCTTAATGAACAAGGAACAGAGCGGAGATTCTTTGGCATGAAAACAAACCAAAAAATGTACAGCTAACATCGTCCTTAGTGGTGAGAAACGAAATGCTTTCACACAGATCAGAATCAAGCATGAATGTCCTCTCTCATTACTACTATTCAACATTCTACTGGAAGTCCTAGATAATGCAGAAGATCATGAAAAGAAAATACAAAATATATCAATTAAAAGGAGGGATAAACATCTTTGTTCACACATGATATAATTATGTATGTAAGAATTGCCAAAGAATTAAAAAAAAACTACTGAAACTAATAAGTAATTCTGGCAAAGTTTCAAGGTGCAAGGTTAATATACACAAGTCAATTGCCTTCCTGTTTATCAGTAAGAAAAAAATTAACTTTGAAATTAAAAACATATTAAAATTAGTACCCAAAATACAAACGCTGAGGTATTAATCTGACAAAATATGTATACGATCTATATAAGGAAAACTACATAACTCTGATGAAAGAAATAAAAGAAGATTTCAATAAATGAAGATGTTTCAAGCTCGTGAACAGAAAGACTCAATGTTGTTAATATGTCAGGTTTTCCCAACGTAGCCTAAAGATACAATGCAATATCAAGAAAGATCTTAACAAATTATTTTATGGATATTGACAATGTGATTCTGAAGTTTACATTAAAGGGAAATGATTCAGAAGAGCCAACACAACAGCAAAGGACAGTCAGAGAACTGATGCTAAGCAAATTTAAGACTCATATGAGGCTATGATAATAAAGAAATGCTGTTATTGGTGAAATAATAAATCAGTCAATCAGTGGAACAGAATAAAATGCCCAAAAATCAACCCTCACATACATAGTCAAATGATTTTTGATTAATAAAGTGAGACAAACCAATGGAAAAAAAATGCTGAAAGGAAAAATAATGCTGGAACAACTAGACACGCACGTGATTTTTTTTTTTAAAGGAAACTAGAAACAGACCTTACACATATCAAATTATCTCAAAATGAACCATATGCCTAAATTTAAAATGCAAAATTATAAAATTTCTAGATGATAGCATAGAGAAAATCTAGGTAATCTTGAGTTCAGAGATGACATTTTATGTCTATAACACCAAAACACTATACATGAAAAAAATCAGGTAATTTGGACACTATCAAAATAACATCTTCCACTCTCCTAATGACAGTGTTTAGGGAATGCAAAGTCAAGCAACAGGCTGGGAGAAAATAATTGCAAAACACATATCTAATAAAGAGCTTTTATCCAAATATACAAATAACTCTTTAAACTCAACAGTAAGAAAAACATTTTAATTAAAAAAATAGGCAAAATTCAGGGCCAGACATTTTACCAAAGAAGATCTATAAATGGCAAATCAGTATATGATAAGGGAAATGAATTGCAAATTAAAACCACAAAAAGATATCACTACACACCTATTAGAATGGCTAAAATCCAAAATGCTGACACCACCAATTGCTGTCCAGGTTGTGGAGCAACAGGAACTCTCATTCATTGCTTGTGCAAATACAAAATGGTACAGCTACTTTTAAAGACAGTCTAGCAGTTTCTTATGAAGCTAAAGAGTCTTACCATATGTTCCAGTAATCACACTCTTTGGTATTTTCTCAAATGAGTTGAAAACTTGTGTCCACACAAAAAAAACTGCACCCAAATGTTTAAAGCAGCTTTATTCCTAATTGCTAAAACTTAGAAGCAACCAAAATGTCCTTCAAAAGGTGAATGAATAAACAAATTGTGGTGCATCTATAGGATAGATGTTATTTAGCAAAAGAAAGAAATCTATCCATGAAATAAATTAAGGAAACTTTAAATGCATATTGCTATGTGAAAAAACCTTATTTGAAAAGCCTACATACTATGTAATTCCAACTATATGACATTCTGGAAAGGGCAAAACTAAAGAGACAGTAAAAACATTAGTAGTTGCCAATATCTTGAGCAGAGAAAGGAAAGAACAGGCAGAACACAGAGGATTTTGGGGGGCAGTGAAATCATTTGTATGACAGTGTAATGACAGATAAAAGTCATTATGTATTGGGGAAAACCCACAGAACTCTACAAATGAAGGTGCAAACCACAAAATAAACTCTACATTTTCCTTATTAATGATGTATCGATATTGCTTGATCAATTACAACGAATGTTCCACAGTAATGGAAGATGTTAATAATCAGGAAAATCAGAGGGGCATTTGGTAACCCTTTACTTTTGTTAATTTTTTTCTGTAAACTTAAAACTGCTCTAAAATTGAATTATATTAATTTAAAAAACAAGATGAGTTTTTTTAGTTGTAGTTTACCAATAATTATTTTATAAATAATAAAATAGCCTAATAACTAGAACAACATATAGATGAATATTAATCTAAAATAAAAATGCAAGGGGTTTATAAGCAGAAAAGTTATGTAAGGAATTATAAAGAAAATAGCAAAACTTTGATGTAAAATTAACTGTATAAAAAAGAAAATATTAAATATTCAATTAAAATGAGAAAAAGACAAATGAGAATAAGTATTTGTGAGATATTAGAAAATAAGGGTCAATATCTTAAAGCAGCATGATTTAGTCCATTCTGTAACAGAAATTAGTACTTATGACTGGGGTACTGCCTCAAAAACTAAAATCAAATATTTGTAGCATTGTTTTAGGGGTTCAGCAGTAGGTAGTGAGAAAAATATATATATTATCAGGGTATGAGACAGTATCCAAATTTTGTAGTGCAAAATATTTAGTGCAATACACCAGCAAATAATTGGAAAACATATGATGCACCTAATTTACCCAGGATTGGTGGGTAATGGGAGTTTAAAAACAGCTTGTTGGTAGCACATAATTTTTGCTCTTTGCTGTGTTTGACAAGGCATTATAAGACGCTTATAGCTAAGCAAAGCATTAGCCAGTTTGCAAGCAAGAATAAAAGGGAATAGAAAAGAGTAAATAAATTTAGGCATCAGGATGGAAAAAACAAACTGATAGCTTGTCAATATTAAATGATAAGAATGAATGTATTTTAGAAAAGAAGACCTTGAAATATAACTAACCCTGCTACAAGAACTAAAACAATGCCATCATGAGACCCAGTGTTCATAACTAGAAATGAATTAAGGTGATGCCTGAGAATTCCTCTTTATTATACCCTTGTTTGGCTCTGTTCTTACATAAAGATCATATTAACAAAGCATTGTTCAAAATGAGTACACATTATAGGAAATTACTCAAAACCCAGTACTAGCAATATATAAACTCTGGTTTAGAAGTAAAAACATACTGCTGATATGAGAATATGCTATATTTCATTTATTATAATAGATGTGGTAATAAGCTGTACAGATCTACACAGCTAATATACTTGATACAATTTTTCAGTTTTGAGAAACACAAATTGTTTTGCTGATGATCAGTTCAATTTCGTAATCTACTTTTAAATTCATTAATAAATCATGAATTTATATCCAGAATTCTAACAAACAGAAGTTTGGGCATTGGATAAAAAAAATCTGTGATCGTCAAAGTGAATCATGTTATAACTACAGAGAAGATAAAATATTTAAAAAACATATTTTCTAATATTATATATATTTAATAAATATATATATAATATTTTTCCTCCCTTATTTCTGAACCTTTTTTTGACTGAACCTTTCCATAGTTAGAGAAATATCATGCAAAAAAGTTCATTCCTCGAGTCAAGATTTAAAATAATTTTCCCTTAAACAGAAAATCCACCTAATATTCATCTGAATTCTTTCCATATAAAGATATTTGGATATACAGAGTATAATTACACTATATTCATTCAAAGCTACACTGTAAATGAATGAGAAGTAGTAAAAGAAAATGGTGCCTTTAGATCTTTACATGATTATTGGACGCAAAGTAATAAGATCATATTTTCGTTAGGCAGTATTATCAGATAGTGCCGTTCTCTCCTATATTATTATTATTATTAGTCTTTCCAATATAGTTACTTTAATAATATAGTGGGAGGAGAGTTAGCCATATCAAATGTAAATATAACATTATACAGTACCAGACAAAAATAAAACTTTGAATTTAAGAATTTTTATACTAAAATTAAAAATGTATTAACACAAAATTCTTCAAAATTCCTTGTCGTTTCCATTTTTGATTTAGAGGTCATTTTATTTGAAATAACAATGCGTTCACTCTATTGCTGAAATGATAGTTTATTCTAGGCAAAATAAATTAATTTAAGAGGTTTTAACTTTTCCTCTCCAAGTTCTTTATACTTTACTTCTTATTTCTTTTTTTAACTGATACCCTTGCTTGTTGATATCACAGCCTCACAACCTTATTCACCTCAGCAGGGAGCATCACATAAAAGAGATGCTTGAAAGGGTAATGGCATTCACTGCATTGCTAATCTATTCTTTCAACCACTGATTAGCATTGAAATTGATTTTGAACTCCTTGTGACTAAAATGACATTAATTTAGCATTTGCTGTTAGAAACATAGCACTTATTTCATGTTAGCAGGTGATGACACTTGATTAATTTGATAACTTGATGGTTCCAACTCTTTACTAGCATCAAAAATGTTAGCCGAAAAGAACTCTGAAAGAGAAAGTAATTGTAAATGTCTTCGAATACTAAAGACCGAAAGGTCCTCCTTCTGTGGAAAGTATTTGGACTAGGTAGTTTCTGTGTATGCTGTGTATGCATTCAACACTGGAATTCACTTCAGTATCTTCTTTGTGATAACTCAGAGGTTCTCAATTCTAGCTGAGTATTAGAATCACCTAAAGAACTTAAAAAATATTGGCACCTTGAGCCCAACCCCAGAGGTCCCGATTTATTTGGTGAGGTAGAGTGTCAAGTCACATCAACACATGCCTTGACACCAAAACTCACCAAATAAATACATATAGTGGTATACCATATATAACATACAGTGTACAACATGATGTTTTGAAATATACCTACACTGTGAAATGACTCAATCAAGCTAATTAACGTACACATTACCTCATGTACTTATTCTTTGTCGTTAGAAAACAAAAATCTCTCTTAGCAATTTTCAGATTAAAATACATTATTACTAACTATAGTCACCATGTTGTACCATAGATGTGTAGAGTTTATTTCTCCCATCTAACTGAAATTTTGCATATTTTAACCAACATCTTCCCAACTTCTCATCCTCTAAGCTGCTGGAAACCATTCTACTCTCTTCTTCTATGAGTTCAACATTTTCTACCTAGAAGTCACTGATGAGAAGCAGTGATTAAATATTTTGTTTAAATTTCAACTATTATTGTAGATACAATGAGTACATATGTAGGTTTGTTACATAAAAACACTTTGTGATAATGGTGTTTGGGGGTACACAGCCATAAAAAATGAAATAGTGTCTTTTGCATCAACGTGGTTGGAACTGGAGGCCATAATCCTTAATGAGAACCAATTTTAACTCAGTCTTTAAGTACCCACACTGATGTATGCCTCTTGTCATGGAATTACTCATGTATGTTCCAAAACTGTCTATAAATAGTAAGTATAAATATTAAGTATTTTTTTCTGACTCTCATACAGGAATTTGTGCAAGTGAAAAGGACAGTAATATTTCCCTCATAATATATGTAAAACAAATCGTGCTTCATTTTAATGTCAAACATTTTCAACACTTTTCAGTAAAATAATTTTAATCACATAGGTAAAATATTAGTATAATTTATTTTAAATCTCCAAAATACTGTTAGAGGATAGAACCATATTAAAATAAAATTTAAAATATAAACTCTCTTAGTCGATGTGTTAGAATGAAATATTCATTCCCACTATTTCATCCGATTGCTCTTTACAATTATTCATTTTTTGTTAGAAATAATAAAATATTCAACAGAAAAAAAGTCACTCCAAAAACAAACAAACAAACAAACGCTATCTTTCTAAAAAATATTGGCCTAGATAGAGGATCAGGATTCTAGGCATGACTCTGCAGCTCACTTGCTGTAAGATTTAGGTAAACTTTTAATCCTGCTTCTCTTCACTTTCATAAAACGTTAGGCTTGCAATAAGCTAATTCTAATATTCTTTTGAGGCATTTACTCCCCCCAAATTAATTCCTCATACTACAGGAAAATTAAACTACTCACTTTGGATCTGTTTCCAAACCACATTTAGTTTGATTGGTACTACAAAGGCACTGCAAAAATACTTGTGAAATAAATGAATGACTGTTTCCCTCACTTTACTGAATATTTTACTTTAAATTCTACATATTTTTCAAAAAATAAGGTTTTATCTGTAGCTTCTGCAATATTGCTTTGCAGGATCCTTAATCAAACCTTAATTCACAAATATTATTTCATTAATACCACTATCAAACTACTTTTTATTTATATTACTAATTAATAACAACAATGTTGATTTTTCCTTACATAGAACTTGATACTTTTAGCATGCATTCACGTGTATATATCTTGCCATGATTATTACTTGGTGTGGTGTTCAAGGGCAGTATCGTGATCTCATGTAACAGATGAGGAAACGGCATTTTTCTTTGGAAGCTGAAAAGTGATAGAACATTTCATTTAAAGCTGTATTTCTCTTAATTATATTGCCAGCATTTTAATGCAGATATTGTGCACAAATTCTAAAATGGATCCCAATGATAGGCCTTTGTGTAACCTGCTTCATTTCTGTGTACACCAGATCTACCGATTTGCTTCTAATAAACAGAATAACACAAATGTAATGTCACTTCAGAAATTGGGTGATAAACAACTGTGACCTACCTCACTTTCTTTCTATTTTTTTTTTTTTCTTTCTCTCACTTCTCTCAGGACTTGCTCTGATAAAGCAAGCCACCGTGCTGTGAGCTACATTATGAAGAGTATCACTTGGCAAGAAATGAAAGGCGATCACTGGCCAAAAGCCTCATGGAATTGAAGCCCTCCTTGCTAAAGCACGTGAGCTGAATCCTGCCGACAATCAGGTGAATGAGTTTGGAAGCAGATCCTTCCTCAGCCAAGACTCTAGATGATGCAGCCCCAGCTGACACCTTGATTGAAGCCTGTGAGAACAATAAGAAGACTAAGCCATGCCCAGATATGTGAAAAAAAGGAACTGAGATAACACATATTACTGTTTTATGGCACTGGGTTTTGGAATAATTTTTGACACTTTCAACACTGCTTCAAAGTAGTAGAAACCAGTAATAATTAAGAGAATTAAGTGATTGTACAAAGAATCCCTAACAAAGTCCAAGTACATCATTTATCTGTTTGTTAGACAAGTCCTAACTCCTCAGTTTTCTCACATGCAAAACTCACTGACATATCTGCTTTTGTAATATCAAAGAGATATTTTGATGACTAAGTAAAAGAATAATGCATGTGAATTGCTATACTAAAATAGTTGTAAGCTTGACCAGGTAAAACAAATAATAAATACGAATGAATACATAGCATCTGTGCATTATTTTAAAACAAATTAAATTCATAACTCCCAAATGGAAATAAAAATACATCTACATCTATCTCACTTCAAGAACATCACTCTGTATTCAATCCTACAAGTCTTCTTTCTATACTACAAACAACTGCCCTCATTACTACCTCAGGGTTTTGTTCTTTTTCTTCCTTCTGCTAAAATGCTCTTCGATCTGACTGGATGTAGCTCTTTGCATGAACATTTACCCTTTGTCCATCTGGAGCTAGCTTCTCTTTAAAGAGGACTTTCCTGACTATTCTTAATACAGCATGAGCTTATCCCACCCCCATCACTCTCTCTCCCTTTATCCTACCTTATGTTATTATATAGCACTTAACTTCATTGTTTACTATGTTACTTGTTGTTTACTTTATTCTTTTTCCTCCACAAAGGAAAAGTTAACCTTAAGGGAATAATGACTTTGTCTATTATACTTAATGAGCATTGGATCAAAAAATACAGAGACCACCATATGCATAATGATGCTGAAAGAATACATAGTAATGAAATGAACAACCACACGTATCCAAAGATAAATGGTTGGTAAAGTATATGCTATCTCTAACTATCAAGTTTCTCTGAACTTTGAAAGTCAAAAGCTTAGAGTAGAATTTGTGTAGCAATTAGTAGCTAAAAATGGGGAACAAAAAATCAAAATAATCTTTTCAATTTTATGTTGAAATAATCTGATAAATTTCAAACAAAGAAAATCAGAAGTTAAGATAATGTTATCAATCAACAGATAAACTGTCAGGAAGAATATAGATCCACTGTAGTTAACATAAGACAGAATTTAAAGGAACATAATACATCGGTGAGCAAGAGGGTACAGAAGGCAACAGGACCCAACAGCTATCTAAAGAAACAAAAGGGACTTCATCAAGCAACTGTCAAAAGACAAAAGCAAAAGTGAAGGACACATTGCAAGAGAAGAAAAGCCATTGTTATCAGGTCAAATGTATTTACCTTTGGCAGCTACTGAAATAAATAAATTCCTATCTCACAGTAACTCAACTACATCTGGTATGGTTTGACACCCCGAACACCATGTTAATTGATTTTGATGCTATTTTATTTAAACCAGTCATTTTTTCCATTTAATGCCTGTCTGATCAAAGGCACTTTTGGCCCTTCCTTATCTCCAGTTATTGACAACGTCTGGCATATTGTATATGTTTAATAAATGTGGGTTTCCTGATGGATAAACACAACCTATTTTTCACTTCTAATGCTAAAGAAATTTCACTTTTCTTCTACAAATCTACGTAAGTATTGTTAAAATGTAAAAAAGATGAATACCGTTAATAGAATAAAATGTACTACAGATTTACCTCTTTTAGAAATAAAAGAATTCAAGACATTTTTTTCCTAATAACTGTTAGAACAGTTTAATATTATTTGATTAAATGGCACATTTTATGTTTTTTAATCTTCTACTGTAATCCGGAAAATGAAGATCAATAGGTGTTGATCTTAAAAATAAAATTAAGAAGACTAAAATGTTACCTTACCATAAAATGATTATTCTGACAATGCTTTTGCCACATTCAAGGTGAAAATCATGACAAGGGTCTATGGCACTGCCATTTTAAAAGTAAACTAGTAAAAAAAAAAAAAGAATGAATCTCACAGAACAACTTGAGGATAACAAAATAAAATGTGACGATTAAAGTCTCAGGAAGATAAACACATAAGATATGTTTCACTGAAATCAAAGAAAATAAAATTCAAGAAAATCTCTAAGGTATGGCATGATTTTTAAAAGCTGCTGTAAAAGAGAGAAATAAACAAAACAAGTGCATGTGCCATTAAATATTTGGTTCTTCTTCAAAAAGTCTTTGTGTGTGCGTGTGTCTGTGTGTGTGTAAATAAATATATACCAGAAAATAGCCTTCCACTTGCCCACAGTGCGGTGCAGTACACAGTACACCACAGCAGGAGTTTGTCATGGTACTTCTATGATTTGAAAGTTTATCATAAAAACACATGACTGATGTAGAACTTACAGTTAAATCTGTCATTCTATAAATAGCAATAAACATTGCTTCCTGGTGAAGAGTTTATACACTAAGCCCAAATGACATGTTTGGGATACTGAGAGCCTTGTTTAGTATATGGAACATAAAGTATATAAACACGTTAGTTGAATGAAAGAAAAAAAAATTTCTCCAATAGCAGATGCACTGATACGTATCTTGATCATGTCACAGAGCTTGGCCCTAAAGAGCTGTGATCTTAACCTTCTTGTCTATAATGACTCAGTATAAATTCCTGCATTACCGTCTTTTAAAACATCAAAACATCATGCGAAAATTTCAAACTAAGAGAAAAGATGGAAGAGAGGAAATTATAGTCTATAAAACATATATTTTCTTGATATGGGGTGAGATTAATGAAACTGTAGAAATATTTCCAAAATACTTGGGGTGAAATGTGGATGAGCTTAATGGAATATTTCAAAAATATTAGAAGAAATAAATATTGAAAGATGAATACATGAAAGTTGTGTGAATGCTGAACTTAAAGACTATTCACTATAAATACAAATAAAACAATTCAATATTAGATTATGAAAGCAAGAGGTATCTATGAAAACAAAGATAACTGGTGAACACTGAGACTAGAGAGAACCTGGGAGGTCCCTAAGCTTTAATCCCTAAGCAAACACTCCCTTAAGAGCTTAACTTTGTTCAAGTGTTATCATTTCATTAAAATCTTGAATAATCTTTCCATTTGATTTGAGATTCTGGAAAATAAAATTTTAATATTATTTTTTCCTGTGATGTTTTTGCCAAGTATTTTTTAACATAAAATTGAACTTATATATTTACATATTTCCTATTTTTGTTGGACTTTTAGTCCTGATAGAGAAGCTTCCTTACTCCCTAGAGAGAAATTCACCCACAGTTTCTTTCAATAGCTTTTTTTGTTTGTTTGTTTTACTTGGTATATTTACATAATTAATCCAAAAAAGATAAATTTGGAAGTTAACTCATTGCATGTGGCAGGATAAATCTTCTCTTTTAGCATTTCTTCTTCACCTTTTAGTTTTCTGTTTGTATCAATGAATGTTATTTTAGTGTGTTGATTGTGGGATCAGCCACTTTCTTGTTTGGATTGTGAAAGTGATTTTTGGGAAGATTTCCAATGTATATTCAGGTTATATGTAAATAAAGTTTATGTTATGTTTTTCTTTCCAATTTCAATGATTTTGTCTCACCTAATTGATGTGGTTAATATTTCCAAATTGTTGTGGTTAAAGTGACAAAGGGTCTGATATTTTACCTACTTGCCAACTAATAAATTAGAATGCCACAGTTCCAACTTTGCTAATAGACAGCATGAGACTTCTGGGTCAAATACAAAGGATTTTGTTATTTACATCAAAGCAAACAGAAGGGGCTTCATATTTCTATTGGTTCTTGTTCTCCAAGTTCCACACGGGTGAATTGGAGCAACCTACAATGTTCCACATGGGTGATTTGGAGCAGACCCAATGGTTTGTGTCACAAATGATGAACTCCTGACTTAGGACATCTCTAATCTTACAGGAAGAAAACAAACAAATCTGTCCAACCTTTATTCCAGGATAAAAAAATATATATATATTATCTTTATTATCCTGGTCAGTGAACATGTCTACCCTCTGCTCTGTAGGGTGATATTATTCCTGCTTCCAAACTATTTATCATAAAAACACACTTGAGAATATATTCTGGAAAAAAAATTGATACAGACCTTTAGAGATACCATGAAGAATTTTCTCCCAACATAATGTTAAGTAGTAATGAAGATAAGATAAATCCCTTTTTGTTTGTTGGTTTCTGATCAGGTGGAAAAACTCTCAGCATTATGCATTAAGTTAGTGTCTGGCTTTAGTGCTGAGATATATTAATTCTAACATGCTAAGAATATATTAAATGATACTAAATTATTGACTGTCTTTTTAACAGAATTGGGGTAATATTTTGTCAAACATCTTTTAAGAATCTACAGAAATAATCATATGCTAATTTTATCTGCCTAGATTAATGTACAATAATGGATAAATTAGTGGCTAAATGAAGATAATAATAGATTTATTATTGTATGTCTATTATGATAAATTAGAGAAATAAGTCTAAAATAATTCCTAAAGACCTGTATCCATGTTTAATTCCTAAAGACCTGTATCCATGTTTAATAACTTGAGTGTAGGAATGACCGATAACTTTGTTTTAGAATATAGCAAAGGGAAGGTAATATTATGCCCATTATTACATTAAGCATCATAATATGACAAGAATAAAGAGATACCGAAGATACATTTAAGGTTCCTAGTTTACTTTTAAGTTAATCAAAAAAGAAATTGTACTGGATGAGTTTGATGTAATCAGATTAGCCATTTAGAAGAGGGTCTAGGGATCAGACAGTAGAAATCTGAGACTAGAAGCAGCAGAAATGTTCTTCTGGACATGAATAAGCAAACAGCCTGGTTTGAACTCTCAGTGGACAGAGGCAACTTCGTGAAACTGGGAACCTCGAGTCTACAACTAAAGGAAGTGAATAACGCCAACAACCCTGTGATCTTGGGAGGGCATCCAAGACCAAATGAGTCACCTTGATTGCTGCCTTGGAAGACCCTGCCAGAAGAATCGGTTAAGGTATGCTTGAACTTCTGAGCTGTAAAACTGTGAGATAAAGAAGTAAATTGTTTCAAGATGCTAAGCTTGAGATAATTTGTTATGCAGCAATATAAATCAATACATTTTGTAGTAAATGCACTAGATTTATTAATGCATATAATGCATTTCAATGAATTCTGAGATAAACCTTATTTTAAACTATTTTTAAAGGTGTTATTGCCTTTGGTTTGGTAATATTTTATTTAAGGCTTTTATATTCATAAGTGAATTTGGGATGTAGTGCTTTTTAGTCATGTAGCATTCTTGTATTTTAGATGACTACAGCTCACAATAAATTTGATAAGCATTTTATGTTAAAAATATATTCATTCTACCCTGACACTTGACTGTTCATTTAGTCATTGACATCTAGGGTTCAAAATTAGTAAGAAGGCAGGTAGAGGTATTTTTTCTGTTTTCTTTATGAATGTATTTGAAGAAACTGGAACCACGATTAAAAAATTATGGTTGGTCCATTACATTTCTTGATGAATGAAAAAGTAATTATTTTGTCATTGCTTTTTGTAGGTCAGTATTGTGCATGAGTTGGCTATAGCTAACTTTATTCCCATACTATCATAGATTCTCCACTTATCATGTATGCATGTATATACATATTTGCTCATTCATTTGTTGATTTTTATTATTATTTGTTGCTGTTGGCATTGAAATGTTTAGAGTTGTATGCCTGGGTCTTTATACTCATCCTGTTCGTTACTTGGATGGTACAATCTAGATATCTTATTTACTTATATCTGTTTTCACCTCTGGAAAAAGATTTTTTATTGTTTCTTGGGTAACATTTTTTCTTTTGTTCTTATTGCAGCTAATCTTTATATCTTCTATTTTAACCTTCCTTTCTTATTTTTCTGTTTCATTGTCTTGCATTTACTACTTTTTAGGAAAAAAAGAGACAACAAAATTTAGGTTTCTAGCTTATTATTTCTAACGTATTAATTCTGCTATTCAGCCTTTCTATTTAGTTTTGTTACTATAATTGTTACACATATTTCAAGGAATTCTAATTGCCTTATTTTATCTTTGGTTTTAACCATTTTAGTTTTTAAGATGAGTTATCCACCACATACATAAATGCCATCTATAAATATTAATTCAACAATATATTTTAGTACATTGCATTTTAGACTTTTCTATACCTTGAAGCTACTGAATTTCACTAGAAAAAAGACCTAATCATTGCATTATGCAGTTTAGTTCTGTGTGGGAATTTTTTTAAAATGAAAGAAATCATGTGAGTGTGTGTGTGTGTGTGTGTGTGTGTGTGTGATATGTTTGAAAGGGGATGTTAAATTACTAAATGGTAATAAAAAAATAGAGCAGGTTAAGGAGATAGGGACTACAGTGGGCAGTAGGGGGTGCAACCTTATATAGAATGGTCAGAAAAGTCTTTGATTAGGTGACCCTTAAAAAGAGATGAGAGGAAGTGAAAGGGTGAAAGAGCAAGTCATGCAGAAACTAAAGAAGAAAGTTTGGGGGAGGAAAAATGACTCTTTTATGAAAAGGCTCTTTCAGTGTATACAAGCATTAATGTTTACAAAAACATACTCCTATATCTTCTACAGAAAATGTTATAGATTTTTTTTTATTTGTGTAGTTAGCTATTTCTGAGTAACAATTTACTCTAATATAAAATGGCTTAAAATATCAGGTGTTTATTATTCTCACGAGTCTGTGTGTTAGCCAGGTTGGTCTACTGAAGTGGATGAAGCTCAGCTTATCTCTCCTAGACTTACGTGTTTGAAATGAGCAGGTGGGTTAGCTGGAGGCCTGTTACCCTAAGAGAGCTGTTACCCTAATTGGGATGCTCCACCATGTAATTTATTGTCCTCCTCCAGTTTATCCTGTCTGGTTCTCAGGGCAGTGGAAGGTTCTGAAAAGAGAGAGTGAAAATGTGCAAATAATTTTCAAGATTTTGCTTGTATTAAAATTGGTACAGTTTTATTATGCAAGGCAGGTTATACAGTTTAACAAAAAGTCAGAGTGAAATCTGACTACAAAGTTATAAAATAAAGGACATATACAGTGGGAACACTTAAATGGGGTCATTAGTGCAATCAATCAATATTGATTTAACATAAATCAATAATTACTCTGAGAATTTGAATTATGTTCAATTACCATTTATTTGACGGTTGTAGGCTTTGTATCTCAAAGCATCTGTTCACTCATATGTAGCTGCTATTTCTGTATATCATAGTCAAACTCAGTTAATTGTAGAGAAAGCATGCTGCCTTGTAATATAAATCAATTATACATCTTAAATGTTTATTTTTTTTATTTTTGTGGGTACATAGTAGTTGTATATGTTCATGAAGTACATGAGGTATTTTGATGCAGACATGCATTATATAATAATTACATCATGGAAAATGAGATGCCTGTCTCCTCAAGCATTTATCCTTTCTGTTACAAACAATCCAATTATACTCTTTTATTTTAAATGGTACAATTAAATTATTATTGACTATAGTCACCGTGTAGTGCTGTCAAATACTAAATCTTATTTACTCTTTCTATTTTCTGTACCCAGTAACTATCCTCAGCTCCTCCCACTCCCCACACTCACCCATCCCAGCCTCTGCTAACCATCCTTCTACTGTCTATCTCCATGAGTTCAATTGTTTTGATTTTTAGATCCCACAAATAAGTGAGAACATGTGATGTTTGTTGCTTTCTTCTTGGCTTATTTTACTTAACATAATAGCCTCCAGTTCCATCCATGTTGTTGCACATGAAAGGATCTCATTCTTTTTATGGCTGAAGAGTACTCCATTGTTTATATGTACCACCTTTTCTTTATCCGTTCATCTGTTGATGGACACTTAGGCTGGTTACTTATAAGTCTTCACTATTGTGAAGAGTGCTGCAATAAACACAGGAGTGCAGATATCTCTTTGATATACTGATTTCCTTTCTTTTGGATATATACCCAGCAGTGGGATTGCTGGATCATATGGTACCTCTATTTTTAGTTTTATGAGAACCTCCAGATTGCTCTGCATAGTGGTCGTACTAATTCACATTCACATCAACAATATAGGAAGTTTCTCTTTTCTCCATATCCTCTCCAGCATTTGTTATTGCCTGTTGTTTGCATGTAAACTATTTTAACTGGGGTGAGATGGTATCTCGTGGGAATTTTGATTTGCATTTCTCTGATGGCCAGTGATATAGAGCACCTTTCATATACCTGTTTGTCACTTGTATGTCTTTTTTTTGAGAAATCTCTACTCAGATCTTTTGCCCATTTTTAATCAGATCATGATATTTCTTTCCTGGAGAGTTGTTAGAGCTCCTTATATATTCTGGTTATTAATTATTTGTCAGATGAGTAGTTTGCAAATATTTTCTCTCATTCTGTGAGCTGTCTCTTCACTTTATTTACTGTTTCCTTTACTGTGCAGAAGCTTTTGACTTGATCTGATTCCATTTGTCCATTTTTGCTTCGGTTGCCTTGTGCTTGTGGCATATTACTCAAGAAATCTCTGTCCAGTCCAATGTTCTGGAGAGTTTCCCCCAATGTTTTCCTGTAGTAGTTTCATAATTTGAGGTCTTAGATTTAAGCCTTTAATTCATTCTAACTTGATTTTTTATATGGCTAGAGATAGGAGTTTAGTTTCATTCTTCTGCATATGGCTATTCAGTTTTCCCAGTACCATTTGTTGATGATACTGTATTTTCCCCAATGTATGTTCTTGGCACCTTGTTGAAAATGAGTTCACTATAGGTGTGTGAATTTGTTTCTGGGTTCTCTATTCTGTTTCCTTGGTCTATGTGTCTGTTTTTATGCCAGTACTATGCTGCTTTTGGTTATTATACCTTTGTAGCATAATTTGAAGTAAGGTAATGTGATTCTTCCAGTTTTGTACATTTTGCTTATAAGAGCTTTGGCTATTCTGGGTCTTTTCTAGTTCCATATAAATTTTAGGAATTGTTTTTCCATGTCTGTTAAGAATGCCATTGGCATTTTGATAGGAATTACATTAAATCTGTAGATTACCTTGGCTAGTATGGATATTTTAACAATATTGATTCTTCCAACACATGAACATGAAATATTTTTCATTTTCTTGTTTCTTCTTCAATTTATTTCTTCAATGTTTTATAGTTTTCATTGTAGAGATAATTCACTTCTTTGGTTAAGTTGATTCCTAGGTACTTAGTTTTTTGTGACTATTGAAAATGAGATTACTTTTTTTATCTTCAACTTTTATTTTTAAGTTCAGTGGTACATACCTGTGCATGATGTGCAGGTTTGTTACATAGGTAAAATGTGCCATGGTGGTTTGTTGTGCAGATCATCCCACCACCTATGTATTAAGCTTTGCATTCATTAGCTATTCTTCCTGATGCCCTCCTTTCTCACATCACCCCTGCCAGCAGGACCTTGTATGTGTTGTTCTCCCCTACAATGTCATTCCTTTTTAAATTTCATTTTCAGATTGTTCACTGTTGGCATATAGAAACACAACTGATTTTTGTATGTTGATTTTGTATCCTGCCACTGAATTTGTTATCACTTCTAATAGTTTTCTTTGGTGGAGTCTTTAGGTTTTCCCCAAAAGAATATCATATCATCTGCAAACATGTAATTTGACTCCTCCCTTTTCAATTTGGATGACTTTTTAAAATTTATTTTGTCTGATTGCCCTAGCTAGGACTTCCAGTACTATCTTGAATAACATTATCGAAAGTGGGCATTCTTATTGCATTCCAGATCTAGAGGAAAGGCTTTCAGAATTTTCCTATTTAGTATGATACTAGCTGTAGGTCTTTTATTATGGTGAGGTATGTTCCTTTGATACTAAGATTTTTTTAAGGCTTTTTTCACAAAGGGATGTTGAATTTTACCAAATGCTTTTTTAGCACCAATTGAAATGGTCATATGGTTTTTGTTCTTTACTCTGGTGGTATGAGGTATCACACTGATTGATTTGTGTATGTCCAACCATCTTTGTGTCCCTAGGATAAACTCCAAGGTTATTTATTTGAACCTCATTTGGCCAAGATGAATAATCTCTTTAATGTATTGTTGAATTTCATTTGCTAGTATTTTGTTGAGAATTTTTATATCAATATTCATCAGAGATATTGGTCTGTAGTTTTCTTTGGTTGACGTGCCTTTGGTTTTAGTATCAGGCTAATACTAACCTCATAGAATGAGACTGGAAGTATTGTGAACTTCTATTTTTGGAATACTTTGAGTAGGATTGATACTAGTTCTTCTTCAAATGTTTGATAGAATTCAGCAGTGAAGCCACTGGGTCCCAAGATATTGTTTACTGGGAGAGCTTTCATTATAGCTTCAATCTCATTACTCTTTACTGGTCTGTTCATGTTTTGGATTTCTTATTGGTTCATCTTGGTAGGTTATATGTTTATAGGAATTTATCGATTTCATCTGGATTTACCAATTCATAGGCATATAATTGCTCAGAGTAGTCACTAATGATCATTTTAATACCTGAAGTATCAGTTTTAAGATCTCCTTTTTCATCTCTGATTTTAATTACTTGAGTCTTCTCTTTTTTTCATTGTTAGTCTGTATAGAGTTTTGTCAGTTCTGTTTATCTTTTCAAAAAAGCATCTTATAATTCTCTTTGTATGGTGTTTTTCATTTCAGTTTCATTTATTTTGCTCTGATCTTCATTATTTATTTTCTTCTGCTAATATTGGGTTGAGTTTGCTCTTGTTTTTTCAGTTTTTAAGATGCATCATTAGATTATTTATTTGAACATTTTCTTCTTTTGATGTAGGCACTTATAGCTATAAAATTCCAGTTAGTACTGCTTTCACTATATCCCATATGTTTTGTTATGTTGTGTGTTCATTAATACTTATCTCAAGTCATTTTTCAACTTTCTTCTTAATTTTTTCATTGTCCCACTAGTCATTCAGGAGCATATTGGTTAATTTCTATGTGTTCATATAGTTTTCAAAACTCCTTTTGCTATTGATTTTGAGTTTTCTTTCATTGTGGTCAGATAATATGTTTGATATTATTTTAGTTTTTTAATGTTTTAGGACTTATTTTGTGAACTAACATATGGTATATCCTTAAGAATGATTTATGGTCTGAGGAGAAAAACATGTATTGTGCAGCCATTAGATAAAATGTTATATAAATATCTATTAGTTCCATTTGTTCTACAATGCAGATTAAGTTCATTTTTCTTTATTGATTTTCTACCTGGGAGATCTGTCCAATGATGACAATGAGGTGTTGAAGTCTTCAGCTATTATTGTATTGAGGTATTGAGGTGAGTCTCTCTCTTTATTTCTAATAATATTTGCTTTATATGCTCCAGTGTTGAATATATATATATATATTCATATTCATATGAATATATACATATTTACAATCATTATATCCTCTTACTGAATTGACTGTTTTATCATTATATAATGACTGTTTTTGTTTCTTCTTACATTTTTTGTCTTGAAACATCTTTTGTCTGACATAAGTATAACTACCTCTGCTCTTTTTTTGTTTCCATTTGAATGGTATATCTTTTTCCAATCCTTTAATTTCAGCATTCATGAATCTTACAGATGAACTGTTTCTTGTAAGTAATGGATCATTGGGTCTTGTTTTTTCATCCATTCAGCCATTCTCTATCTTTTTATTGGATAGGTTAGTCCACTTACATTCAATGGTATTATTAATAAGCAGGACTTCCTCCTGCCATTTTGTTATTTGTTTTCTGGTTGTTTTGAGGTCTTCTTTTCCTTGTTTCCTTCTTCCATTTTTTCCTGTCTTCCTTTTAGTGGAGGTGATTTTCCCTGGTGGTATGATTTATTGTCATTAATAATTTATTGCTTTTTATTTTTTGTATATCTATTGTATTTTTTCAATTTCAGAATAATGTCTTGTAACCCATTATTTTATACTGATGACAACTTGACACTGATGGTATAAACAAAAAACTAATAAACAGGCAAAAATAAAACTAATTAAATCTCTACACTTTAACTTTCTGTCCCTGCTTCTTAATTTATTGTTGTTTCTCTTTGTGTCTTATTGTACTGTCTATGCCTTAAAAAGTTGTTGTAATTTTTTTTTATTAGTTAATCAGTTAGTCTTTCTACTTAAGATATGAGCACCTTACACAACACAATTACAGTGTTATAATAATCTGTTTTTCTTTGTGCTTTCTATTAGCAGTGAGTTTTGTATCTTCGGATGATTTCCTCTTGCCTATTAATATTGTTTTCTTTCAGATTGAAGAATCCTTTTAGTATGTCTTGTAGGACAGGTCTGATGACAATGAAGTCTCTCAACCTTTATTTGTCTGGGAAGGTCTTCATTTTTATTCCATCTGTGAAGGTTATTTTTGCTGGATATACTATTCTAGGGTAAGAACCTTTTTTTTTCCTTCAGCACTTTAAATATATTATGTTACTCCTGGCCTGTAAGGTTTCCACTTGAAAGTCTGCTGCTAGATGTATAGGAGCTCAATTGTGGTGTTATTGTTTCACCGCTCTTGCTGCTTTTAGAATCCTTTGTCCTTGACCATTGGGAGTTTTATTACTAAATGCCTTGAGATAGTCTTCTTTTGGTTAAATCTGCTTAGTGTTTTATAACCTTCTTGTGCTTGAATGTTGATATCTTTATCTAGGTTTGGGAAATTATCTGATATTATTCATTGAATACATTTTATACCCCTGTCTCTTTCTCTACTTCCTCTTTAAGACCAATAACTCTTATATTTGTTATCTTAAGGTTATTTTCTAGATCTTGTATGTGTGCTTTTTTTTTTGTCTCCTCTCACAGTATATTTTCAAATAGCCTGTCTTCAAGTTCACTAATTCTTACTTCTGCTTGATGAATTCTGCTATTAAGAGTTAAATTTATCTGATAAAATTCTGAATTACTATTCTGTATTATCTTGAATCTCTTTGAGTTTCCTCAAAATGACCATTTTAAATTCTCTCTCTGAAAGAATACATATCTCTGTTTCTCCAGGATTGGTCTTTGGAGTCTTATTTAGTTCACTTTGTGAGGTCATATTTTCCTGGATGGTGCTGATACTTGCAGATGTGTGCCTGTGTCTGGACATTGAAGAGTTGGGTATTTATTATAGTCCTCTTAGTCTAGGCTTGTTTGTGCCTGTACTTATTGGGAAGGCTTTACAAGCGTTTGAAGGAACTTGGGCCCTAAGCCCAATAATGTTGTGGTTTTTGCAGACTTGTAGAGGTACCACCTTGGTGGTCTTGGATAAAATCTGGAAAAAATCTCTGGATTATGAGGTAGAGATTCTTGTTCTTTTCCCTTACTTTCTTCCAAACAAGAGGAGTCTCTCTGTCTGTGCTGAGTCACCTAGAACTGGGGGTGTGGTGATACAAGCACCCCTGTGGCCACTGCCACGGGACTCTGCTGAGACAGATATGAAGCCAGTACTGCACTGAGTCTCACACAAGGCTCTCAGTAATCATTACTGGCTACCACCTATATTCACCCAAGGTTGTAGGGTTCTAAGACCAGCAGTTGGTAAAGCCAGTAAGGTTTGTATCCTTCTCTTTAGGGTGTTGAGTTACCATGGGCTATAGGCGGATCCAGAGATACTGTCTGGGAGCCAGGGATTGGAGTCAAACACGATACATATTTACCTGATGTTCTATTCTATTGCAGCTAAGTTGGCACTCAAACCACAATACGAAGTCCTCCCCACTTCTCCCTCCCCTTTCTACAGGCAAAGAAGCCTCTCCTTGTGCTTACACCACTGCCAGTCCAGGGGGTTTGTTCTAGGCCACCGCCAATGTGCACTTAAAGCCCAAGGGCTCTTGAGTCAGCTTGTGGTAAATGATGGCAGGCCTGGGACTCACCCTTCATGGCAGTAGGCTCCTTTCTAGCCCAAGGTAAGTCTAGAAATGCTGTCCAAGAACCTAGGCCTCTTTGATCTCCTCTCCTTAAGCAAAATGAAGGAGTCACTTTCATTTCTGTGAGCTGATCTGCCTGAGGAGGGGTGACACAAATTCTCCCTTAGCCATCCTGGAAGTGTCTCCCTAGGTCACAAGATGAAGTCCACTGGCTCTAAGCCCAGCCGAACACCAGGATTTGCCTAAAACTTGCAGTCCTTGTGTCCTAGAATATCTTTCAAGTGTATCTAGGACCACAGAGCACTTTGGCTCAGGGTAGCAAGGTTTACTCAGACAATCAAATTCTAACCTCTGGGACAGGCAGTTCCCTTTTCTAGGGCTGGTCCAAATGCGCCCTCCATGTGTGGGCACTGACTGGGCCCAGCATGGCTTTTCAATCCTCTCTGCTGTGACAGAACAGCACTGAGTTAAATGTAAAGTCCCCCAATTGCTGTGTTCTCCCTCCCTCAAGTGCACGGACTCTCTTTGTTGCATGGCTGAAGATGGAGGAGGGGTGAGATTGGCAATTCAAGACTAACTCTTCTATTCTCTTCAATGCCTTTTCAGTGATATGAAGTCAAAAACAGGTACAGTGATTGCTCACCTGATTTTTGGTTCTTGTGGTGGTGCTTTTCTGTGTGCAGATAGATGTTAAAAGTTGACATTCTCACGGCAGGAGAGACAAATGCTGTAGGCTTCTATTCTGCCATCTTGCTCTGCCTCCCTTGAGTTAATTTTTAAAATTAATTTTCTTTTCTAAGACTTTCAGTTTCAGCAAAAATAGATTAGTTTATTTTGGACTGACTTTTTTGCTGCAAACAACTGTAAATGTGAGACAATATATATATGAAATTTTGGAGAATAACCAATAGAGGAAGGATATGAGCATAGACGATCATTGAGAATTATTAAGCATATAAGATAAGCTATATACGCATCTTATATTTTCTCAGAGGATTTTTTCTTAGTTTTTTATAGAAATAGAGTATAAGATGAAAGCAGTAGTATTACTAGCTTGAGGAAACAGATGTTGGAGCTTGATGTAGTTTAAACAGCTTTGTAGAATGCAGGATCATTTCTAAAAGTAAGAGTCACAGCACAGAAGCTATAGCTATACCGTGTAAGTGTAAGCAAAACTAAAATAAACTAGACCCAGCCAACCCTTGAGAATGAAAATGTTTCCCATAAATTTAAGCAAAAACTGATTATTCTGTAGCCATGGTTATAAGTAGCCATCAAAATCTGAGTTTCATTGATCAGTGGCAACTCAGTGAACACATTTTTACAAGTCAATTAATCAATGCAAATCTCTCATTTATGATAGTCAGCTAATCATAAACAGATTATTCCAATAAATATGCATCTATATGCTTGATAACTGATAAACAGCCTATTTTCAAATAACAACCTATGTGGTTGATGTCAGCTCACTCATGCTTCTCAAAGTCTACCAATCCATGAATTCTGCCCTCACCAAAATCCCTCTGGAAGATGAGTTCTCAGCTCTATTTGGAAATTATACGTCCAATAGAAACAATTCTCCCTTAATATAGTAAGAAATAGTTTCAATTTTTAAAAAATTGTAGACCTCAATTTTGGTTTCATCATCCAATGATAATCTAAAACCAGCCCAATATAGTATCAAAGAGATCCACTGGTACTCTATTTACCTGGCAAGAGAAAAATAAATCCTATGTAAAACGTCATATCACCTAGCCCGTCTAAAATGTTTTCATCTACAATAATATGGGTTCTATTGAAAATTCAGAAACTTGAAATAAAATATGACCAGATGATCAAAAAGGAATAAAAACCGACCGTGAAAACAGACCTACAGATGATTCCTATAAGAGTTGCCAAAGTTGCTTTAAAATACTGAGAATATGTTCAAGAAAATATGAATTATGATAAATTAAGAAAGGACACTACTCAGCAACAAAAAAGACTGAGCTACTGCTAGGTATGACAAAATGAATAAATATCACAAATATCTGAAAGAAAACAGAAGCTGAGTACATGCAGTATGATTTTATTTATATATGATTCAAAACAGGCAGAATTAATCTATGGTAGAAAAACTGTGTACTTAAAAAGGAAAAAATTGAGTCACATCACTGCTGCTAAATCCTTCACATCTTCAATTCGGATGGAACACACATCTATTTCTTCTTGTACAAAAGAAGGAGGCAAAAGCAGTTATTAAAAAAAAGAAAAGAAAAGAAAATATAGGTACAAACAAGAAACTATCCTTTTCACTGCACTTTAATTTTGTTAGTGCTTGACCTCTCCCAACACCTAGAATCCAACCAAGTAAGTAAGGATTTAAAGATACAACCTAAGTATAATATTTTGGTTAGGAAAAAAAATCTACTTTTGAATTTCATTTTGCGTGTTTCAGAATATAATACAATAATGTTTGAGTAGTGTTAGGTTTTATTCCTTGAAATGAATTCTCTGCCAATAGTGTTTAAGAAATCTGATAACACACTGTGACCTAATTCTGAATACCTGAGAAAGAGGTGATATCTCAGGTGGCCATCTCAAAGGCACAGAAAATGAATCAGCTATTTCTCATTATCACCCACCTTTGAGGTACATCAGCAACATTTCTTCACTTTTGCAAAGGTCTAAGGTGGTAATTATGTCTGCATTCTACTTTTATGATAGACATTGCAGTCTACAAAAAGCATTAATTCAACCTTGTTGATTACATTACTTCTAGTTACAAAGTGGCAAATTGTTTATTTTCTGAAATGACTTATTACACATCTGGCTTTAGTAGATTAACAAAAATATAAGCTCATTCGAATTTGCATGCATAAACTGGAACTGTTGATAGATGAGACTGTAGCATTAAAATGTTTTATGTTAATTTTTTTCTATGACAACAGTTTTATAAAACCACATACTTTAAATGAATGCCAACCCAAACTGGCATTAGAATCGTTGGCATTCCAGTACAATCACTCTGAATATAATAATATTTAAATGAAAATATTTGAGGTTTTACATTTTACATAATTTCAGTGAGAATGCAGTGAAACAACAGGAGAAGTATTATAAAATTTTCCGTATAGTGTACTAAAATTAAGAAAATAAATATCTCTTTTATCTCATCACTTTTATATATAAAAGAGTACAAAATCAAACATTTTAAAACTGAAAATAATTCTAAATTTTCCCTCTACATATAATATTTTACTCAAATATTTTGAACCAATAGAATGACATTTGGGGGTATTTTGATTGTGCTCCTGTGACTGTGTGTGGATGTGCATTATACTTTAATTTTAATTTTTATAGTTACAAAATAGTTGTACATATTTATATATTATATGATCAAACAATGTACTTATTGGATGATTAATAAAGAGGTTGTCATTATAGATTTATATGAATTTAAAAAATGGAGCATCAAAACAACTAATGCTTTTCTAAAGAATCATTTCCAGTGAGAAGATAACCTCTTGCTTTGTGAATCTGTTAAAGGAAATGTATATTAATTGATGATGATTGATGATGATTCCCTTCCTTTACTTGCAAAGATTTTTCTGGTGTGTGTGTGTGTGTGTGTGTGTGTGTGTGTGTGTGTGTGTGTTTAAATTTCCACTTAATAGTTTTTTTGTGCTCAATATAATTTTTTTTTTATTTTTTTGTTATTTTTTTTTTAAGACAGAGTCTCTGTCACTCAGGCTTGAGTGCAGTGGTGTGATCAGGGCTCACTGCAACCTCTGCCACCCGGGTTCAAACGATTCTCCCGCCTCAGCCTCCCAAGTAGCTGAGATTACAGACACCTGCCACAAATTTTTGTATTTGTAGCAGAGATGGGGTTTCACCATATTGGTCAGGCTGGTCTGGAACTCCTGACCTCATGATCCACCCACCTCGGCCTCCCAAAGTGCTGAGATTACAAGCATGAGCCACTGCACCTGGCCGTGCTCAATAGAATTTAAATGTTATGTTTGGTTTGGTAGATATACTGTAACCCCAAGCTTGAAAAAGAAATATTTTCAAGAGAAAAGTCTCTCTATCCATAGATCAAATTTATAGGTAAAATTTCAATTAAGCTCACAGTATACTGAATATTCAATACTAAAATGTATTATAAGTCATTTTCAAACAAAGATATTGAAGTGTAAGAGGTAATAGCCCAAGACTGATCATCTGCCAAATGACCTGCTCTCTCTCTCCCTATATATACATATAAATGTATATGTTATATATATTATACATGCATTTAATATATGTGTGTGTGTATATATGAAAAGTATTTTGTCTTTCTCAAAATGTTACAGAAACTGGCTTAGGTTAGGTTTAGAAAACTCTACCTCATCAGTTGTAATGTTTGGATACTAAGACTCTATCTTCGGCTCTGTCATTAAAGGAAAGATTGATGCTTCACTAAACACAAAGACTCATGTGGTAAAGTCTGTCATTGAATTGCTCAGCCATGTAGTTGCAACCATAAGGATTAAACTCCAGCCCTGTAATAATACCATAAAAATGCTGGTTCTTCCACTAACCATCAATGCTGAACCATCAGGATGGGGCTGTAGCCAAGATTTTGACAAGTCACATTACTGTCATATCCTGGCTCCTGATCACATTAATCAGGCAGCTCAAAGCTCCTCAGCTCACAGGTTAGATCTTGTACTTCAAAACAAGGAGTACAATGATCAACCTTGATTTTTACTGTCCCCTCTCCATGATATATCACATATGTGGACACTAAAATGCATTAGAAGTTCCTTATGTAAGTAGGTTTGCAAAAATAATGTCATGACCTCCTAAACCTGAAGGAATACATTCAAGGAAAAATAATGAGGTTAAGCAATAACATGTCAAATGGTAAATATATTTAAAACTGGTTTATCAATTTTAATTAATTTGAATATAATTTTAATGATAAACCTGTGCTACTTAAATGTCCTATTGTTCTGTCAATCGATCTTAAAAAGAGATATGTATGTATATGTAATATAGGTTTCTGTTTATATTTACATATAATATATACTATTTTACAATGATTCTTCTTTCTCTTTATAAACAAAGTAAACAGTTTCTGCTGGGCTTAGTCAGATATTTCCCGATCACCTAACTAAGAGAAGAAAAATAAAATAGATTTTTCCAGCCCAGGATTGTTTCATTATTCCAGACAACACTTTATATTGATCCTTCTCTATTTATTTCTAATTTTGTTGCCACTGATTGAGTTGAGCTCTAAATCTTGTGATGGCTTACATGCTGTTAGGATGCTGCACTGCTACCAGAAGCACCAGGTAGCAATGTTCTCATTTTAAACTCTAATTTGGTCTTATTTGCAGCAAATTAAGTTGTCTGATGTAGCACCTTAGCACCCAAAATGCATTATTTTATGTCTTTCATAACGCAGTCTCAAAGAAAATATGTTGTATGTGGTCATTACGAGTTTGTGTATTAGATATCCGGAATAAGAACTGTGAATCGGATAAATAAACATAGAAATTGCCCCACAATCCACCAAAAATGTATTGAATCGTTATATTTCCAATTTCTTTGTTTAAAACTTGCCAGAGAAGCAAAATGTTACATGAAAAGGGTTTGAAAGTATACCTATTTTAAGGATTCTTCCCTATTACAGAGCCTGAATCCTGACATTTGGATAAGGTTTTGTTTTGAAGAGATGTCTCAATGAAGGATTATATATGTAGTACATTTACTCATGGACATACAATAAGAACTACTGATTACTCACATCAACAATTTTTTGAAATACGAAAATTAAGGCAGTGTAATTTATGAAAAGAATAAATGAATGAGAAGGATGACGAGTCTGGAAAAATGGCCCAAATTTGGGCGACTGCCATTTCTATTTAGGTAAGGCTCCATCCTGAAACACAGTATAGGTATTTAGTAAGAGAAGAACACACAATAAGAAGAGAAAAATTAATGTAAACTTTTACAATTATAGAAAATATAGCTAAATGTATATTTTGAAACACAGATATTCATTTTACATTTTGTCATTTTATTTACATTTTACATATTGTGGAAAAAAAGGCTGCACTAATTGCTTTTTAACATCACTTCTTTCTTTCATTTTGGATGGATTTATTTGTCTTTTTTATGGTCTTTTCACACTTTATTTTTTTCACTGAGGCCATGGGTCATACCTCATTCATTTCATCCTTAAAACTGGACAAATCATTATTGGACCAAATTTACCACACTTGACAATAAAATGGTTTACTAGTCTTTATTTTTAAGAAAACACCATAAGTTTGGTAAAATTTCTATAGTTACATTTACTACATTTCTCAAGCTATCATTGATTAGCAAATTATGCCACAAAAGATAATGTATTACATAAAGCTTGAAGCTACCTAGAGTTTTGTGTGGCCTTCATTATAGCTTTAGGCACCACATCATATTATAGTTGTGGGGAATTAAGTTTAGAGAGGTCTAAACTGAAACGAATTGACCTTTGTCTTTCTATCACCCTTATTTTTATCTCTAAACATTAGATCCACTTCCATTACCATGGAAGTATTTGCAGTCCCCTTCTGGCTGATGTGGGTTCGTCAAAACCTCTGGTGAATTTTCTCACCAATTAGCATCCCCTGGGAAGAGAGGTAGACAAAACATAGACTTTCAAGCATGTTATGTGATTATATTGGGCCAGGTTCTAAATACAGTTAAAAACTCGACTATAGTCATTGTCAACATGAGTAACGTGGCTGAAAGTTTTGCAAAATTTCTAAGTGATACAAGACATTGTAAACTGAGCAGAAGTTTTCTGGTTGTTCTTCATCCACTGTGCAATAAATTAAAAAACTGGTTTTACAAGATATGATATGAAGTAGCATTATAAGACCATTTACATTTTGTATGTATCTTATATTTTAAATTAAGAGAAAGTGCAAGAACTCATTAAACAGTGAATACTTCTTGGCTATGACCTTTCGATGTTGTTGTTTGTGCTAGTTATAGCTTCTGAAAATTTAGTCAAAAGATATAAGCATTTAATGTAGGAAATAAATGAATGCTCAAACATAGCAATATGACTACCCAATTTTGCATTTGCAACTGAGACACATTGATAGACTTTCGTTTAAAAGACTTTCCAGAACATGTGTTTTCCTAAGCAAAGCAAGCATTCATGTAATTTTTTATTCGTACAACATGTGTGTATATTCACTAATATTAAAAGTTCAATTTTGGTACAGATATACTTCTGTCAAGAGTAGTAGAAGTAAAATCAGTAAAAAACTTAAGTTGTTTTTTTCCATATTGACTTCTATTAATCTTGGAAAGATTTATGTTACGTTATAAAAGGGGTAAGTAATTTATTATTTTGCTTTAATTCATTTTCAAGTTCAACAGCCTCAATTTTTAAACACAATACAGTATGTTTTATACGATAAAATAATATAGAACAGCTTAATTTTCATGTAAAATAACTTTAATTTTGTCTTCAGAAATATAGGATTAAATAAGATTGAAAGAGCATGAAATCCACTCGCTTTTCTGGTACATAGGCCAAATGTGGACTCAGGCTACTCCTTAAGGGACATGACAAATTTGAGCACCACAGCCTTTCTTGAGATGTACCCAGTAACCAAAATAACATACATAATTCTTTAAATTAAAGAAGTATGACTTGAAAATGATATTTTTCATGGAAAACTTTTAGACTTACCCATATTTACAGTTGAACAACTGATTAAATGATATGAAGAGAACATTTGGATTTGTTTAGAAAATCCAAATTTCAAAATAAAACCAAACGTTCAAAATAAAATAGAATACCATGTTAATTCATATGAATCACACTTATAAAAAGCAAAAGAACGATAAGATCTATTTATTGCAAGACTTTAGAGGTCATAGTCAATAGAAATGTGAATTGATGTAATTTGTCTGGAAAAATACCTTGTGAACCTCAGTCATTCTCCTCGATATATCCCATGGAAATCAAAATAAGTGAATACTTCCAGGATTTGTATTGCGGTATTGGATGTTGGGCTAACATAAAAAAATACTATGCATGTTCATAATTTAAAAAATTCAAAGATGATGGTACATTCATATCATGTACTCTCATTTGGGTATTAAGAATACATTTGAGGGATACCACTCAATTGAATCTGCATGGTCTTATTGAAGAAAAAGCCATGACTCAAAATAGTATAGTATGATCCCATAAATGTTTGATTATAATTACACAAGCATAGATATGAAAACATATTCCATCAGTAAACAGGAGTGGTCAGAGTAGTAATATCAATTGAGAAAAAACAAAAAGGTCAAGTGAGAAAGACAAGCAAAAGAGGAAAATTTAAAAAGTAAACCAAACATTATGCACTGTGTAACCTAACCACATTTATAAGATGTTTAAAACACAACATAATGAATTAAATATAATTTAAATTGTCATTTTAAGTAGTCTAAAATTAAAAATATGAAACATCATATTTTATAATATGATATTGAAAACAAGACTAATTTTTCAAGTAAACTACTTTCATATGTGTGTATGTGTGTCTGTGTGTGTGTGGTGGGTGGAGAAGCTTAAGGCAAGTTAATACGTAAGACAATTTATGAATGCAATCTTGTAAAACAAAGAAAATAAAAATAATTCTTAATTCTTTTACTAATCATAGAACAAATGCTGCCTTTATAAAGTGAAAAGTGTAGTTACCTGAATGCCTATTATTTTCCTGACATTATTTATTCAATAAATATTTGTTGAGTTTCTACCATGTGCCAAGTTCAGTGGGAAGCATATAGGATATAGCAGTAAAGTGAAACAGCATGGTCTCTATTTTTCAGGCTAATATAAGACATAGGATATAAAATAAATCAAAATAAGTAACATAATCCCAATGCAAAGGCAGTAATCATTGTTGCTGGGAAAGATAGTGAGTGTAAAAGCCATATTATATACAGCAGTTATGAAAGACCTACCTAGGCCTGCAGTCTGCAGATACATGAAAAGCAAGGTTAAGTGTTCCATGCAATGTGTTAAGGAGTTGTGATGATCAGTTATATGAGTGGACCTCAAGAATTTTGAGAAAAAGTTCAATAAAGGGATAGAAATTAAAAATATAAACTTTATTTCTCAGCATAATCTCCATCACATTCAAAACACTTTTGTAAGTGATGATACCAGCCATTTAGTGCATCCCTAAAGAACTGAGGGTCCTGAGAATTTAACCATGTCAATGCAGTCTTTTTTACATGATTAACTGAAGGAAAATGGGTGCCCTTTCCAGATTTTTCTTTTTTCTTTTTTTTTTTTTTTTTTTTTTTTTGGAAGCAAAAAAA
>NW_016806626.1:614914-631302 GCF_001698545.2 Rhinopithecus bieti
TTTTTTTTTTTTTTTTTTTGATTAGGAAGCATAAAGAAATCAAACATAGCTGAATCAAGAGTAAAAGGTGGACACCTAATGATTTCCTACCAAAGCTCTTGCAACATTTCCCTTGCTTGATGAAAGGAATGAATGGGAGCATTGTTATGGTGGAGAAGGACTCTCTGGTGAAGCTCTTTCAGGCATTTTTCTGCTATAACTCTGGCTAACTTTATCAAACCTCATAATAAGCAGATGTTATCATTCTTTGGCCCTCCAGAAAGTCAATAAGCAAAATGCTCCAAGATCCCGAAAAGCTATTACTATGGCCTTTCCTCTTCACTGGTCCACTTTGGTTTGAAGAGATAACTTCCACCTCTGAGAAGCCATGGCAATGATTGTGATTTGTGTTTAGGACCATATTGGTAAAGTCGTTTCATCTCCTGTTACAATTCTTTGAAGGAATGCTTTAGGATTTTTATCTCACTTGTTTAACTCAAAGGATTTTCTGTATTGATGGAAATGTTCTATATTTGTCCTGTCCAATACAATATCCACTAGCCACTATTGAGCACTAGAAATGTGACTATCACATCTAGAGAGCTGAGTTCTAAATGTTATTTAATTGGAATTAATTTAAATTTTAATTTAACACCCAGAAGTGCTTACTGACCACTGTATTAGGCAGCACAGATCTTGACTGATGTTACTATACATATACTGTTCCAACCTTAATTGGGCTTTCAATTAAGTCCAGAAATCTTGGTGATTTTTTTCTTAACTTTCTCTCTCTATCTTCACTATTTTAGATAAGAGTCAGGATTTTCCAAATTCTTTAATCTTATTCTCTAACTTCTTCCTCACTTTCATTAAATGACTTTAACATTTTAACACAAAAAAATACTCCATTAAGCTGCTGTCACAAACACCGTGAACTTACTTCAAACACACCAATCATTTTCTCTTATCATCCAATCACAATGAATAAAATGTCACTAATCTCAAAAAAAATTATTATCCCGGCTGGGCACAGTGGCTTACGCCTGTAATCCCAAGACTTTGGGAGGCCGAGGCAGGCGGATCACAAGGTCAGGAGTTTGAGACTAGTCTGGGCAATATGGGAAAACCCCGTCTCTACTAAAAATACAAAAATTAGCCAGTCGTGGTGGCACATGCCTGTAGTTCCAGCGATGCAGGAGGCTGAGGCAAGAGAATCACTTGAACCCGGGAGGTTGCAGTGAGCTGAGATTGCGCCATTGCACTCCAGCCTGGGCGACAGAGAGAGACTCTGTCTCAAAAATCAATCAATCAATCAATCAATCACTAATAAATAATTATTATTTCATATGTGGTCTGGGGGTGTTTGAATATTTGTTATTATTCGTTAGTCCCCTTCTCCCTATATCTTTAATTTATTCTTTTATTCTAGATCCTTTCTCTAATATTTTAATATGCCCAATTTTCTTGAAAATTTTTTTCTCACTCCACCTCACATTGCACACTAACATTCATTCTCGTATTAAAACACACAGTCAAAACCTACAAGATAAATCACCTGTCAATAAAATCAGTATTTTCAATCTTCATCCTATAAATGTGACATTTTTGACATAATACCAGAA
Source organism: Rhinopithecus bieti (assembly GCF_001698545.2). NCBI lineage: Eukaryota > Metazoa > Chordata > Mammalia > Primates > Cercopithecidae > Rhinopithecus > Rhinopithecus bieti. Next base: position 616,516 of record NW_016806626.1, read on the forward strand.
CTTTCCCCACCTTCTGGTCTTCTTCTCAATCTGCTTTTCATAATCTCTTTCCTATGTTTATCCATTAAATATTCCTCAGGAAACTTTATTGACTCTCGCCTCCTCACATCCTTAGCCATCTCCCTGAGCTTCAAATAATGATTTCCAGCTCGTGGCAGACAGATGCACTGTACAAATTTCTTTCCACAGACAGACTTATGCCCCACCTTTGGGGAAGGAACTTGTGAGTTAGCTTTCAGCACTCAGCACCTTCAGGGTCTATATCAGCTGCAGAGAACCAGCTCCCCTGATGTTATGTCATGGGCAATCTTTGCTGCAGTACTCCATACTAAGTAGGCTGAAGCCTCCTTAGGCCTGTGTAACAGTTCAGCTGTTTTTTCTGTCCAGTCCTAATTTTTCCACATACACAAATATAGGTGGGTGCAAAAGTAGCTGCGATTTTTGCAATGACTTTTTTTTTTTTTTTTTTTTTTTTTTTTTTTTTTTTTTTGAGACATAATCTCACTCTGTCACTCAGGCTGGAGTTCAGTGGCATGATCTCGGCTCAGTGCAAGCTTGGCATCCCAGGTTCACACCATTCTCCTGCCTCAGCCTCCTGAGTAGCTGGGACTACAGGCACCTGCCACCACGCACAGCTGTTTTATTTTATTTTATTTTATGTTTTGTTTTATTTTATTTTATTTTATTTTATTTTATTTGTATTTTTAGTAAGACAGGGTTTCACTGAGTTAGCCAGGATGGCCTCGACCTCCTGACCTTGTGATCCGCCTGCCTCGGCCTCCCAAACTTCTGGGATGACAGGCATGAGCCACCACACCTGGCCTGAAATTACTTTTAATGGGGAAACCGCAATTACTTTTGCCTAATAGATACAAGATGTAATGGAAGAGAAAAACAATTTAAAAGAGTAAGAAAAATATAAAATTCTGGGGAATTGATTTTTTTAAATCAACATCTGTATGAAAAGAAAAGAAAGCTACTTAAAGGAATGCAAGTATATTTGAACAAATGGAAAGCCATTTTTTGTTCATGGATAACTTACACGATATCATGAAGGTGTAAAGATGCCTAGCTAATCTGCTTTTCTGATACACAGACACACACACGTATGTATGTGTTTATATGTATATATATATCCATCCTAATAAAATAAAATACAGTATATTTAAGGAACTATGATAAGAACCTATCAAAATCAACACAATCTCAATGCACAAGTCTCTTGCCTTACTAATGTACTTTTATACATGATGCAACCCAAATACAATTGTTAACAAGCTATTATTCATTTTTATCTGAAACAACAAATATTAATAATGAAGTTCCTATTGAAAGTTAAAACTAAGAAAGAACTTTTAAAAATCTCTTGAAAAGTGGAGTCATAGGAGATACCAGACAAGCTAGACATCAAAATACATTGTTAATGTCTGCATAGCAACATGGCTAAACTGTTGACTTGAATATTAACTTTGTATTCCTGCTTAACATATTTAAACACATTGACTCTTTGTCAAGTCTTTGAGATTTTCTATATAGAAAAACAAGTTTTGGGTAAGTAGATTCATTTTATTTTCTCCTTTAAAATTCATATGCATTTTATTTTTTTTCTTTTATTGCATTGACTGGAAATTCCACTGTGATGCTGAACAGCACTAGTGAGAGTGAGAGTGGACTTTCTTGGCCTCTTCCTGAACTTAGAGAGAAAGAAGGCACTTTATTAAGGTGGGATCATTAATATAGTTTCGCTCTGTGTCCCCATCTAAATCTCATCTCAAATTGTAATCTCCTATGTCAAGGAAAGGACCTGGTGGGAGGTGGTTAGATTATGGAGACAGTTTCCCCCATGCTGTTCTAGTGAAAGTAAGTTCTCAAGAGATCTGATCATTTAAAAGTGTGGCACTTCCTCTTTGCTTACCCTCTGTCTCTCTTTCCTGCTGCCTTGTAACGTGTGCTTTGCTTCCCCTTCACCTTCCGCCATGATTGTAAGTTTTCTGAGGCCTCCCCAGCCAGACAAAGCTGTCAGTTGATTAAAGCTCCCTTGCTTATAAATTACCCAGTGCTAGGGACAATCTTTATAGCAGTGTGAAAGCGGAGTAATACAGTGATTATCTTCTATTTATTATTTGCTAAGAATATTTATCATGAATTGATGTTGAATTTTGTCAAATGCTCTTTCTGTGTCAATTGAGAAGATTATATTGTATTTTTCCTTTAGTATATTAATCTGGTGATTTACATTGTGTTTTGTTTATTTGTTTTATGTTTGAAGCAGTTTGTGCATTCCTAGGATGAACCAAACTTAGTGGTGAGATATTACCTCATATATATTGCTGAATTTAATATGCTAATGTTTTGTTGGGGAGCTTTCCATCTACTTTAACAAGGTATATTGGCCTCTAGTTTCCTTCTTTTAATTGCTTTGTTAATTAAAAGCAATTAAAGCAATATCATCTTTATATGATGAGGTGAGAAGTGTTTACTTCCCTTCTATTTTAAAAATATATTGTTTATAATTGTATAATTTCTTTCCTTCCATCATCTGCAATGGCTTTCCAATGGTGCCTTAAGGAGGCAATTTTTATTTTGCTTTCTCTTGGCTGCTTAAACATTTTATTCTGAGTGAAAGATAGAGGAGGTGTGATCTAGGTACAGTTTCAGGAGTGAATGGCATTCCATTTTCCCTGCCAGCAGCAGGATTGAGCTTTCTTGGACAGTTCAGACTTTTTTCTGTGATCTCCTGATTGGGTTCAAACAGGGAAAGTCTGCAGACAGAAAGTCTGTGGAAGGTTGTGATGCCCTCATGTCTACAGCACCTAAGGGTTTCCCACACTCACCTAGTCCATTCTTGGTCTTTAGTCATGTGTTCAAAATTTTTACCCATATTTCTTATCTACTCCAGAAATAAGAAAAAAAAAAAAAAAAAGGTTCTTGTTTCTTGCAGGTCTTCTCTAATTCAGGTTATTTAATTGCACTGTAACCTCACTTTGGGTGATGGGTTCAGGAAAAATAATTAATGTGTAGTTTGTGCAGGTTTATGAATGTTGTACGAATGAGAGTGATCCTCTTTTCAGTTCTCTACATCTCAAAGCTGAAACCAAACTCCTTTTAAAGAGCAGAAATCTGGCCTTTAAAATTATCTTCACAATTTAAGGAAACGTGTTAAGAACCTGTCAAAATCATCAACACAATTTTCATGCAAAAATCTTTTGCTTATCTGATTAAGCAAATATGGTTTTACAATATCTCAAAAACAAAATTTCTCCCAACATTAAAATATGCTTATTTAAACTATTAATTTTCAAGTTAGCTGAAAGAATGGAGTTTTAAGACATGGTTTTAAAAATTTTTTTGATTATGTTTAATGCTTGCATTTAATACAAGACACATGTATAGCATACAACTCAAATTCAAAAACGCTGAATGTTAAAACCTGATTATGAATATTGGAACATGTTTAGTTTTGTAGAAACAGGAAGCCTCCACTAAATATGTCTTTTGTGACTTTTACTCATTTACTTTCTTAAATGTTCTCGAAAGTTCATTTAATTATAAAAATTGAGAATAACTAATAAGACATGTAATAGAATGTTTTAATTCATGTATCTTCATCTAGTGGGAGCAATATTTTGAGTCATTAATTAGTTATTCATTTTATCTATATCATATCCTATTGCATTATAGTATATTAGCATTTTTCTTCCCTCAAATTGAGAATGTAGATGATATGATAAAAAGCAGAAACTACTTGTGGCTTTCCCTAGATTTTGTTTCCAAAAGCCAAAATTTATGTCTAGGAAAATGAGCTTGAGTAGGAAATAGTATCTGTAGCTGTATCCATATCTACGTCTATCTGTCAGTCAGCCTTCCTGTCTATCACCAGGAACAGGCATAGCAGGTGTAGGTTCAGCCCTGGATAGGAAAAAGATTCCCTCGTGCGAGTTTGGGAAGGGCAAGAAAGTTCTGAAGCTAGCAAACACTCATATGGGTTAGAAAGAAGGGTGAAAAGAAAGTGAATATTGCTTCCCAGATGTACTAAGTCCATATAGCAAGACTCTTCAGTCATCTGATGAGATGGATTTTCATAATGCCAATGTATCAACACAGTGCAAACAGAAATGTTGCATGCTATATAACTAGACAGAATTACAGGTGGTCTGTGACATTTCCCCTATTCCCACCTAAAACAGAGGCCTCAGACAGGTGCTGGATCAGAGAGTTCATGGTGACTGTGCTGATGGTCTTAAATGACATCCTCTATGGACAAATGATCTCTGCCATTGTCTTAGGTTTTGAAGTGTTTCTCTGACTTTGATGACAGCGTGCCGGAGAAACCTCAAAACCCTGAGGTTATGCAGCAGGGTAGGTTTTCAAAAATATATATTAATTGGCATTTTATAAAATACAGGTTTTACATGAAGATTCACTCTGGCCCACATGAGATGGCTCATTCTGGACCATGCTCCAGATGTTTTTTATTGACTCCAGCCTATAAACAGTGTGAGAAATCTTCACCAATGACTAAGGTCGTACTTCTCCCAAGCTTGGAAAGATGGGAACCCAAATTAAAATTAATTTGTTTTAGAAAATTAAGCTGTAGTTCCTGCTCCTCTGAAAAATATTGCTTACTAAAATAAAACATTATTATTTTGGTTTATATTTTCCAGTTAATTCACTCTTCTATTTTTTTCTGTAGGCTTTCTGTTTTCTATGTTTACTCCATAATATCGCTTTAAGAGAACTTGGACAGAATGCAAGAAAAATTGAATGTCTGTCATATTTTCAACAGTATTGTCAAGTTTCTCATTATTCATATTACTCTACTGAAAAATTTAAACATTTTCTAAACTACTTTCAGTGACAGAAATTTTTTTATGGCTGCCATTACTTCTCCTAATATAGATTGATAGCAATATTTGTATTAATTTTCATGTTTTTTTATGAGCATTTTATTTTTTATACTTTGAAGTATATGAACCTTAACTGGCAGTTTGAAAATATTAATGTTAATAAATGGTGGCTGATTTGCACTTTCTAGCGCTTAGCTGAATGAGCGCTAGAAATTATGTAACTTAAGCATACATTTAAAATAATCTTTAAAATTTTGATTTCAAACAAAATAATATAAATCCAGGCTATTGCTTGAAGAGGCATTTTCATTTATGTGAAATATTTTGTTTTCATATATTAAAAAGTCTTGAAGCAAACAGGACAAAATGTTAAAAGTTGTTAATTATGGTGTTGGGAACATAAAGCTTTACTTATTTTTCTTTGAAATGTTCTGCATTTTAAAAATATCTCAACATTGAAGAGGGCACAATAAACTAACGAGGAAACATATTTGGATGTTGTGTGGCATGTATTTTCTAAAGGATACAACTATTTGTTCTATTATCAGGTCATGCACCAAACTGTTTTCCTCCAGTTAGTTTTTTGTTTGTTTGTTTTGGTTTTGGTTTTTTGGTTTTATTTATTGATTTTTTTGAGACAGAGTTTTGCTCTTTTTGCCCAGGATTCAGTGTAATGGCATGATCTTGGCTCACTGCAACCTCTGCCTCCTGGGTTCAAGCAATTCTCCAGCCTCAAATTCCCTACTAGCCAAGATTACAGGCATGCACCACCATGCCTGATAAATTTTATATTTTTAGTAGAGACGGGAGTTCACCATGTCGGCCAGGCTGGTCTCGAACTCCTGACCTTGTGATCCATCCTCCTAGGCCTCCCAAAGTGCTGGGATTACAGACGTGAGCCACTGCACCTGGCCTCTTTCTCCCAGTTTTTAATAATGACTTTTTTTGGAGATATAATTTATATACTCTAAAATTCACCCTTTTAAATCCAGTGTTTTAAAAATATATATTCACAGAGTTATGCAACCATCACCTCCATTTAATTTTGGAACTTTTAAAAATTACTCCCTTCTCCAGGGAACCACTAATTTACTTGTGGTCTGCATACAATATGTGGCCTTCTGTGATTGGTTTTTTTTAAAATTGGCATAATGTTTTCCAGATAATTCATGTTATAGCAGGTACCAATACTTCGCCCTACTTCCTATTGATTTAGGATTATGGCCCGAGTATAGGCACTCAAATTAGGCATAGCCAATTGTATTGAGCACGTTTATCTTCAGCATCTGAAGCAAAGGACCACGAAAATGTAGTCATAAGGACTACTCATTACTTAAATGAGACTGGCACTCATTTTTACTTTAGTCTTCTCATTTTTGGGAAACTGTTGTGGTTTCTTGAATTTCCTTCATTTATATTATTTTAATAGTATTCATCTGTTAACCCGATCTCTTCTCTGGATATTATGGAATGTGTATTAAAATGTGTTCAAATCCATGTTCTCTAGTCTACCAATGTTATAGTTTCGTTTATCACTTGCTCATCTTCACTTTAGACTTCTCTATTTGTAGTATTGCTTTGTATAATGATTCTACTCATACTAGAACTTGCTCTTATTCCAAAATGAAATGGAGTTTGCATTCATTCTTTAAACTTGTACAATAAGTCCTCACTTAATGTCACATTCAGATTCTTGTAAACTTCAACTTTAAATATAAGGATGTATAATAAACTGATTTTACTACAGGTGGATTGATATAAGCAAGATTTCGGTTCTAATGGCCTATTTCTGGTCACAAAACTATCACCAAACTTCTAAATAAAGATCCAATATTAAACATTGAAATAAATTTTAACTATACATACATTTAAGACAGATTAATAAAAATAAATAAGATTATTTATCTAATATTTGGTAATCAAAGAGTGACAGTCCTAGTAGTGATGAGTTAATAAATGTTCACAAAGCAAATATTTTTAAGGAGCACTTCCTACCATCACATGGTGCAAAACCAAACAATCACAAATACAGCCTGCTTGCTGACCACTTTGATACCACACTATTTATTGTTATGTATTATAATGGTTACTCTAGATTTTATGAGTTTTTCTTTGACAATGTTTTGTATTCATTTCTTTATTCATTTTCTAACTGGCTTACTCCAGTTCAGGGTCATAGTTGACCGAAACCTATTCCCAGCAGCTCAGCACACGAGGCAGGAACCCACCCTATACAGGATGTCATTCCCTCCCAAGACACACTCATACATACACTTGTACTCACTCATTAGGACTGTGACTATTTAGACACATCGCCAATTCACCTAACGTGCACAGCTTTGGGATGTGGGAGGAAAAATTGATTACTTGCAGAAAACCCCACTGACATTGGGAAAACATGCAAAATGCACACAGAGAGTCACTCTGGACAAAAATTTGTTTTGTGTTATTTTCATCACATTGTAAGAAAACAGTCATTAAACAAAACGACATTATTCAAAGACCTGTTTTATTATATGTCAACTATGTGCCAAATACTGAGGGAAATTCTGGAGATAGCATGGTGAATGAAACATAGTGTGTGATCTTCTCAAAACCATAGTTTGCTGAAGGAGATGGATATGTTAACTAATCATTTTCACATTGAGATTATTACCATAATGAATGATTGACCATGATATGATCAGAGATCATTTTCAAAGAATATACTGAATTACATCTTGAAGCATTTGTATAATTTTACTAAACGAATCCGTGTGATAGGAATAAAGTCAATTTTTAGAGAAAGAAGAAAGCACCTGGATGCAATGAGAAAATGTATTCTAAGAACTTGAATTCCCTATGTCCAAATTATGACCCAAACTCCTAGCAGAGAGACACTGTACTCAGGAGAGAATGTTAGAGAAAGAAGACAATCCTATTAAATTTGTGCTAAAACACACTCAGGGTCATATTCATTAAATTGGCTCCTTTGCTTTTCCAGCCTTGATTAAAGTAGACACAACTATAGTTCTTTTCTTCTAGCATCCCTGGCCCCCTTACATAGTTATTCATGAACTTTTTCTTTACATCTGTCTTTGGCATTTTTTAAAGGCTGTTCTCCACTGTATCAACCTGTTTCTTTTGTTAAGTACTAAATGCACACACTGTGCCACGCTCTGTAATAATTATTTTACAGTCATTATTTCAGTCACCTCTTGGTCTGGTGCTGAACTGACTGCACCAGATCAGTATGAAATTAGGAAAACAGAACTGTTTTTCTTTTTTTTCCTTCATTGCATAGATTATTTCATCTATGTTCTTAATCCAATTCACTCTTTTGGAACTTTCTACTCATACTTCAGGTGTGAGTAGTCTAAAACCTTGAAGTATATTATCATCAACCCTCAGTAACACTGGGCTGAAATTAAAGGTGTCAATGGGACCACTACCCCTGGATGTTGCAGAGAATAATCAATTCCCTGACTCTTTCAGCTTCTGGTAGCTGTGGTCATTCCTTGAGTTTTGGTTACATCAGTCCAGTCTTCAAGGCCAACATTTTACAATCTCTTTCTGCTCCATCTTAACATATTTTTTCTCCTCTGTTTATATAAATATCCCCTTGACTTTCTATTACAAAGATACATCTGATTGTGATTGCATTTAGGGACCATTTGGATATCTCTCCATCTCAGGATCCTGAACATAATCACATCTACAAATACATGTTTTTTGTTTTGTTTTGTTTTATTTTTTTGCCATGTAAGGTAACTCATAGCTCCCCTCAAATCAGGATACAATATCTTTTGTGGGTCGCTTTTCAGTCTACCACACATGACATTGATATCTTTTAATGTGATGTATAATGTATAAACTCTTTCTAATTATGTGATGCACAAAACATTTTATTTATTAAACATGTTCAAGGCATGATATTTTGTATTGAGAAATATTTGAAGCTACAAATAACCTACAGAGTCCTATATATTGACTTAATTTTACAATAAGTAAATACAGAATCCTGTATAAATACAGAGTCCTATATATTGACTTAGTTTTACACTAAGTGCTTATTGCATTTTGTCTTATTAAAATACAATTTAAAATAGCTAATATTTCCCTCTATACCTTTCAATCTCAATACTTTCTTACAGTCCTCTCTTGAAAAGGTAGTGAAACTGTTAGCTTGTGGTAAAGATTAAATAATGCAATAAACATATCTGATACCTGGCATGTCATTTTAATGTATAGTAACTCTTATTAATAATTATTCAATTATCATATAATTACTACAATATAATTATTGTTATGATGGTGATAGTTTACATCTTAATTCCAGTGTTCTCCAAAGACAATTTTCTCCATTATTGTTATTTTCTAGGGCATCTCTATCAGTCTTCATCCTGATAATTACTGACAGAGAGCCTAAGATGACAGGATTGACAAAAAAATGAGAAAAATAAAATAGTTTACAATATTGATACATGTTCTTATACAAGAGGAGACATTTGTTACTGTGAGTGACTGAAAAAGTAATTGAAAGTTGTCACTTCCTGTTATTGGTGGCTCTGCTTCTTTTTTTCTTTCCAAAACATCCAAAGATGAAAACATTTGACATTAGAGTCTACAGACTATAACATAGACACTGATCACATGATCCTTTCACTTCTGTTAGAAGCTCTGTACCTGTATATCCTGATAAAAAAGTTATTGAAAACTACACTATGGGATATGTAAAGATAGGTGAGAAAAAATTGTAAATATTTAAGAACTTCATAAACAAGGGAATGTGAGTCTCTGTGTATAAGTCTCTTTGCTACTATATTGTCCACACTGGAGTCAGCATGATCAAATATTAGTAAAGCTGGAACACAGTGAGTAGCTTAAAGCCGAAGGACCTCATTCATTTGCTGCTCTCTAAAAACGAGCATATTTCTGGCATATGTTAAGTGATATTTAAGATTACAGTTTTTCTCCTACTGCCTTTGTTATTCTTTCCTTGTTGGCTCATGTCATTATGGTCATCCTAGCCACTTCATTAATTACAAATGTTTTATATAGATATAGCCAACTTAATTATGAGGAACTACTTTTGTCTTAGCAGTTCATGTATTCAGCACCTAGTATAATGTCATATTGTATTGACATTCAATAAAAGATTTGTCATTTTGGCATCTCAGAAAATAAAAAAGTAACTATGAGAACAGGAAGAGCTATATTTCTGGAATACTTTTTATTATATCCATGTCCACAACAAAAGTTAATTTAAAATATCCAACTCAATAATGGCAGAACTATTGACACCCAGACCTTTGGAAATGTGGGTTTGAGCAAGCTAGTCAGCTAAAGACTTCTGAAAAGAAAAAGTGCAAGTTGAGAAAAAGGAGACACGAAATGGGTAATGGAAGAAAGCAGTGATAACTTAATCTACTCCTTTTGGAAAGCTGTATTAGACCATTATTTGTTTTTACCTTCTATACTTGTCCTAACATTTTATTTACAGAACAGTGACAGTTAACTTTTAAACTTACTTTAAGGTTACAGAATTTCCAGATATGAATGTGACTACAACAGATGAGGAATTAAGATTTCTGTGTGATTTTAATATTTACTATGTTTCTACTTTCTGTAAACTTGATGCTTTAACATCTGTACTACAAGCAGATGCCAGACACACCTTCTTCTGAACAACCTGATAATATGCCTGTATCACCGTACCTTGGCCTCTGGTGTCCCTCATGCCTTTCTCTCCATTCCTCAGGAAGTGTGGTCCCCCTGGGGCATACTTTTCAAATACAGACCAACCAATCTGAAGTCCACACTCTCACCCACCTGCCTTACTGGGATTTTACTCTGTCAGCCACTGCACATCTCTCCTAGTCACCCTAGAGTCAGGTACCAGACAACTAGTGACAGTTACTATGCTGCAGAGCCTGAAACTAGCCAATTGTAACCTTGCTTACCATGTGTCACCCTTTGCCTCCTATGAAAATCATGATAAAGGCTCTGTCCCACAGTTTCCTTCTCTCTAACTGCTTTGTGATCAGCTCTTGTTCTTCCCTGTCTGATGCCAGTGGCACAACATGCCTTTCCTTTGGCACTGTGAGTAATAAGCCATGAGTTCAATGGCAATTGTCTCCTTATCTCTTGGGCTTGATATACCTCACATTTTCTATTAATACACTATACTTGAAAACATATATGTTGGAGGATAGTCAAATATCTGTCGGATATATCATATGATGAAGAAGATGATGCTATTGTCATTAATGTTTAAATATGGGAATACAAGAGAGAAGGAATACTGAAAAGCCAAAGCAGTAACCCATCATTTTTCTGTTTGTTTTTGGATTACCCTTATATTCTTCCAGGTTAATTTGTTTGTAGACTAGCCTTATAAATTAAGAAAAAAAGAAAAGAAAAGTACAAGTTGAAAAAAACATAGTTGTTTATGATCTATTTGGCATCTTTTGGAGCACTGGAGATAGCAGATAAAAGTATAATTTATGTTTTGGATAACTTCCTTTTTAAATCAAAAGTTGAAGCAATATGACAATTAAAGTCACAGAAACTGCAAATATTAAAATATAGTTTTCAAAACTGATAGCAAGAAATTGGCTGCGCAAAATAAAATTTTCTTTTTTTGTAAATTATTCATTTCTTTCATGATGATATAGAGGAACTATCTTCAAACCATTACAAATATTTCATAAATAATTCCTTTTGAACAGTACCCATATCTTTGATGTCTGCAATATCATCTTTCTTATAGATTCGCATATATATGGATGAAGGAGCAGCTCCATGTTTACTAAAAGGCCTAGGGAACATATATCGCATGCCTCTTCTCTTTCCTTTTGTGGTGGTCATTTTGGTGAATTACTGGAAGATGGTGGTTCCAGCCAAAAGTTAAATAAAAATTTCTTAAAATACTTTTAGATAGTCAACATGAAAGTAATATAAATATTAACTAATTTACAAATATTAACTCAGTAATTCTCATAATAAACCTATTATTCCTGTAGTGAGGAAGCCAAGGCAGAGAGATGTTAAATAATTTGCCCTAAATTAATAGTCTACAATATGTTACATCTTACATCCTTTAAAAGGTATTTATTTCCTAAAATATTTATAAACAATATCTAATTGCACTATTTTTCATCAAGTAATCACTCCATTTAATGGTAATTTTCAAAACTGCCAAAGGTACAGTGTATTAGTCTGTTCCCAAACTGCTACAAAGACATACCTGAAACTGGATAATTTATAAAGAAAAGAGATTTAATCAGCTCACGGTTCTGTGGCTATACAGACTTCTGCTTCTGGAAAGATCTCAGGAAATTTACAATCATGGCAGAAGGCAAAGGGGAAGCAGGCACATTTTCACATGGTTGACAGGAAAGGGAAAGATTAAGGGGAGGTGTTGCACACTTTCAAACAACTAGATCTCCTGAGAACTCACTGTTATGAGAACAGCAAGGGGGAAGCCCAATCCTACGATTCAGTCACCTCCTACCAAGCCCCTCCTCCAACATTGAGAATTACAATTCGACATGAGATTTGGGTAGGGTACAGAACCAAAGCATATCCTACAATACAAAGCACAATTTCACATATTATAATATCAACATTGCCTTCTTATATCCTAATAATTTATGTGGAACTATTGTTTTTCTTTTCACAAATTAACAAGATTTTATTATTTAATGGTCCTAATGGTTTCATTAATGATATAGTAACTATTTAAATTTTTTTGAACCTTTCATGGAATACAGTATTTGTATCATTTCTATCATAAAAATACTGTATTCATTTTAACTACTCATATCACTTTAATATAATTTAAGTAATTCTTTTTTAATCATTTCCCCCCTTAATATGGATCTGATAGGCTACTTTACATTTTTGATACTAGAATGTTACCTGCTATGCATGACTTTTACTCCCTATATGAAAATATTCTTACAATTGCTGCAATAAATCATCGAATATTTAAAGTAATATTTTTGAATCACCCTGTTAGAAAGGTTGTAGCTGCATCCAAATATACACATTTTCTGAAATATAAAACAAATTGCTTGAATATATACAGGTGTTTTAAAATAAGAAATTATTGATTCATGACAGATTGATTTAAAGGAAAATTACATGCTTTTTTGAGTCTATGAGTATAGATATTTCTTTTTCTTTTTCTCTGATTTTTTTCTTTTTTTGAGCAAAGGTCTCATTCTGTTGCCCAGGCTGGAGTGGTGTGGTGCAATCATTGCAGCTTCAACTTCCCAAGCTCAGGTGATATTCCCATCTCAACCTCCCAGGTAGCTAGCTGGGACTACAGGCACATGCTACCTTGCCCAGATAATTTTTTGCACTTTTAGTAGAGTTGAGGTCTCCCTGTGTTGCCCAGGCTGGTCTCAAATTCCTGGGCTCAAGCAAGTCCACCTGCCTCATCCTCCTAAACTGGTGGGATTGCAGGCATGAGCCACCAAACTTGGCCTTTCTCTGATTTTCACTGGAAGAAGAATCCCAGGAAAAAAAATAATAACAGGAAAACAGGTCAACAGGAAAATAGAATACCATGCATGTGTCACAAACATACAGGAATTTTTGTTACAATCAGATTATACCAGACTGAAAGGCATTTCAGAATAACATGTATTCAGGATTTAGGAAAAGTACTACTTCTGAAAAAATGACATAGATCCAGAAAAAAAAGTCTCCATCAACAATCAACAACTTTTTATTCAGAGACCTGAAGATAGACTAGAAGCATGTAAGTAAAGATAAATTGTTTCTCTGATATGTGACTTCCTTCTGGAATGAGCAGTGAAATTGTCTGAAGTTAATGTAGCAAGGATTTCTCTAGGGCTACTTTAGTAGGAAAAGTCTGGAGGCAGAGTTTCAAAAGGGATGAAAGAAGCCTAGAACACCAGGTTACAAGACTTGCCTCTGACAGAAATTAGAGGCAATGGCATAGCTGGGAAAAGATACTCGGGTCACAAGAGAAGGACTATCCTGAAAATATCAAAACAAAGCTTCTTTTTTCTGATATATATTTATTGTAATTTATCTTTCCTGACCTTCTGAATTTTAGGCTCTCTCTCTCCTTTCTTTTTCTTCAAACACTGTTTTATTTCTTGAAACTAACCTGTGTATTCTTAACTGCAGGCATACCATAAAATGAATATGGAAACTAGAAAAAGCATTTTCAAATGTTTAAAGCAAATGGACACTTCTATGACATTATTGTAATGATTGTGATGAGTAGAATTGTGTGTCCATAAACTCATAAGTCTTAACCCCCAGTAACTCATAATGTGACCTCATCTGGAAATTGTTTTTTTGCAGATGTAATTAGTTAAGGTAAGGTTATTAGGGTGAGCCTCTCAATCCTACATGACTGGTGTCCTTATTCAAAAGGGGAAATTTGGGCAGAGAGGCAAACACACAGGGAGAATGCCATGTGAAGAGGAAGGCAGATACCTGGCTGTGCTTCTCTACACCAAGAAACACGAAAGACTGCCAGGAGGCTACATAAAGCTAGGGGAGAGATACGGAACAGATTCTTCCTCACAGCCCTCATAGAAGGAACCAACCGTATTGACACTTTCCTCTTGGATTTCTAGAATTTCAGAAATGTGAAACAATAAATTTATGCTGTTTAAGCTACTCAGTGCATGGTACCTTGCTATGACAGACCTAGAAAACAAATTCACTTATGTAAGTGTCAAGCCGCAACGTGTTGTTTTAAATATATATATTTTAATTATTATATAGTTTATTATATATAATAGATCACATATTATGTATACATATATTTTATTTGCATATATATTTATTTAATATACATTAATTTATATATAGTTTATTATATGCAATATGTTACATATTATTTATTTAAATATACATTTAAGTACTTTGAGATATATATATATAACAAAATAAACAAAATATATATGCAAAT
>NW_016806626.1:632126-672296 GCF_001698545.2 Rhinopithecus bieti
TGCAATCAACGTTACAACATTTAATATAATTCAAATCCTGACATATTAAGTTACAAATGAAAAAAAAAAAAGAAAAAGGCCCCTGGTGCTCACAAGAATTATTTTAAAAATTTGAACTTGTAATTACTAAGGCAAGTATTAAATTAAACTTTTCTTGATGCTGATTTATCAACATATGTCAACTTCTCATATGCTTTGACAGATAATTCTTTTGACAATTTCTCTACTTTGAAAATAATTAGGAATTCCCAGGAAGGCTTAGATTCTATTTTTATTGTGATTTTATTTATAAAAACAAGATATGTAAAATATTTTAGTCATTAAATTATCCCATATTATGGAAAAACAGTGCTTACTTTAAATATTTTACTTAGCCTATTAAATGCTTAAAAAACTTATGAGTCATTGTGTTTCCTATATCAAAATCACAATTCTAGGTCCCCAACCTATGTTTTTATAGAATTCCCTATTTTCCTGGAGGGTTTCCTTTAGCAAATGCTTATAAGAATCCTGAGGGAATGATTTAGTCTTGGTTATTCTTGGGCATGCCAGTACTAGGGGCAAGAAAAGAAATACCAATATGATAATGGGTATTTTCGATGGGTTTTAAATGTATCGGAGCTTATTATTTAGCTTATATTATTTTGCATATTTCATAATCACTTAAATTGATTACAATTTCTAATATCAGAATTAAACTCATGCTATTAAAAAGTATGGTTAAGTAGATGTACCAGACAAATTTCATTTTTGTATATGCATCTATTTCATAAAACTGGTTACATTTACATAGATGTTTGTCAATTTATTTTTTTGTGTAACTTTTCCCTTTACATTCTATTAGATGACCTGAAATTAATGGTGCAAGAAAGGACAATCATTGTGTGACAGATACTTGGTTTCTGCAAGATTCTTGTTTGAATGGATCTGCCCTTATTATAAGGAGAAAGCTCAACTCTCAACTCTGACATTAATGAGAACTAATCATGTTAAATTTTTCAGCCTACTGAAGCTTAACACTGACTTGTTTTATCAAAGGGATGGCTGTAAACAGACATCAAAGCATGAATAACATACTGGAATTCCATGCACTATTATCTCCCATTGAATGAGAAATTGGAAGATACTTATGTAGGTTTTAATCTTAACAAAAGTCATTTAAAACAACATATATGAAACGTGTTTGCTTATTTAATAAGACTTTAATAATAGTTCAATGATCAATAACCACTTGTATTCAGGGGAAGGTCTATTTATTTATAGAATTATAATTTAACAAAATAACATCAAAAGTTGTATAATACACTGTGCTTGTGAATATGTGTTTTCTATCATGGACAGAATAATACAACTTTTGACCTTGACAAGTGCCAAAATTATTGAAGATGTGTATGGCAAAAATAAAGTGAAAATGAGCATAGTGACTGTCACAACATATATTTTACTATAATACCATATTGATTTGTTAATTTAACTCAACAAAAATTTATTCAGTGATTATTGTGTACCTGGCTATGCTAGGGGTTATGGGACACATCCAAAGGAGAAAGACAAAAATTGTCCTAGCTCTATAGAAGCTACTATTCTGGGGAGGAACATTGCAAGACAAAATGAATTCAGAATATATACATTACCTATACACTCTTATAAGTTATTAGAAATGAACAGAGTGCATAAGCAGGAAATTAAGAGTGGCCTACTCTCAATAATCTGGCCAGTCACAGCTTGTTTGAACAGATAATAAGTAAGCTAAAAATCCTAGAGAAGGACAGAAACAAGTGGGGAAAGAACACACTAGGTCAAGTGGACACTGGATATTGCAAATCTGATGGAGAAAATAGCTCTGTCTTCATATAAACCAGAGATATGTGTCTATGGCTCACATGCATTTCTAACAGTCTCCAAAGGAGATGCAAGGTGACAGCTTTAGCAACACATGCTCTCCACAAGTCAGAGTTTCATAATTACTGGAAAATATTTCAAAACCATTCAAAGTCTATTTTCATTATTGCTAGAAATATTAGCATGATATATTTGCCCATAAAAAAGCAATAGCTCTGAAGTTTTAAAAATAAAGCATCAAGCTCTGCCCTTTAGAACTTCCTAGCCAAGCTTCACACTCTCTCTGTCCTGAAAGTTCAAAGACAAATATGAAGAGACTCAAACCATGTGCCTGAATTCAGCCACTTCCGTTCAGCAGGACTTTGTTTCTTAAGCCTAGTGGATTGCAGAACATTTCGGTCTGCATTTCAGAACATTTTCCTTAACTCCCCAGATTCCCACATAGTCCCAGAGCTTGGAAAGCACCCTTTAGAGAGAACTGGTAAAGCATTTAAGGCCTCACAGCTTTCTGTCTTGTTATTCTAGCATTGCATGTCAACTAAAAGCTTTACGGGTTCTCTTTCTGCCAGCAGAATCTCTCCACTTGAGCTAAACCAGATCCATAGCCTGTGCCCAGAGGCAGCAAATGTCCTCAGGGGTCTAAAAAAAGACTACAGTTTATCAGCTCACTCAGGAAAAGTTATCCTCTCCCTGTAATTTTTGTTTATCTAAATTTCATTTCTTCCATAGGATCCCATGCCTTTGAAAATATGCTTTTTGTAATTTATACAAATTTCCCTGTTTTTTTTGCAGTAGGAACATTGGCTTGTTTCTACCTACTAGAACCTACCTGAAAGCAGTTTTTAGTACTGTTTTAATTTACTATTTTGGTATGGGAGGGTGAGATTCCATTGTCTGGCTCTTGATCATCCTTCAATAGCTCCTAAAATGGTTTGATAGTCAATGTAGGTATTGTGTTTTTGTCACATATTTCTGTTCCAACTAATCTCCTTAGAACTGGAAAAAGAACCAAAGTGTGTTTGTTTTGAAACATTCTCTTAGACTGAAATAGACCAGAAGAACTATACTACCTTTTTGACTTAACAGGGATTTCTGATAGATCAGGCCTAGCATTCTACAATCCATGAATGACTAGGCATTTTCCTTTCTCTACTGCACCATTATTCTGTTTAATGTGTATGAGCTCCTTTTGGGGAGATAAAGAGAAAAATATACACTGTATTTCTGCAGGTTATGATAGATCTCCCTGAATGTATTATCCCTATACTCAATGAAGAGACTTAAGCTCTTTTAACTGACCCATGTCTTGGAATTTATCAAAGATCTATAACTGCAGGTGACTCAGTTTTGCCTCTATTGGGCATATTGGATATGTTGTATTTGTAATTACTGTTGATCATGATAATGTTGTTTCAGGGGTATAGTCCAAGCAAAGCCTTAATTTGTGATCTGTTATGAAATGATTGTTTCTGTTCCCCCCTCAAGGTCATATGTTGAATCTCTAACTCCCAATGTGATGTTTTTGGGAGATGAGGCCTTTAGGAGGTGGTTAGATTTAGATGAGGTTATCAGGGTAGAACTCTCATGAAGGGATTAGTTACCTTACAGAAAATGGAAGAGACACCAGAGCTTTCTCTCTTTGCCATGTGAGGACACAGTGAGAAGGGGACTATCTGCCAGCTAAGAAGAGGGCCATCACCAGATTCCAACCATGATCGCACCTTGATTCCAGATTTTGAGCCAAAAAGTATAGAAATACACTTCTATTGTTTAAGCCACACAGGCTATAGTGTTTTGTATAGCAGTCCAGGTTGACTAAGGCATGTCCTGTTCATTTTATTCCTGGAGACCTCACAATTAATTAGATACAGTTATAAGCAAGATCTGTGCTGGGCAAACCATTTAGATTACCAGGATTGACAGAATGTTGCTGTAAAAGGGTGATCAGCTTGTTGTGTCAGCAGAAGAGAAAGATCAAGAGCAATGGTCATTAAACAGAGTGAATGCTGTGCCAGCTACAGATGTGAGGTTGTAAACACATATGGAGAGAGAACAATCTGTATACTTTTCTAACTTGCAAGTGGGAAGATAATTAAAAATTTTATTGTCTGTGGGAATTGTAAGATCAGTTACATTTCATGAGTACTCCCAGACTCTGTCATCTACCCTTGGAAAGGCAAGAGGGTCTAACCCACAGGTAATATAGAAGACCAAGGTCAGATCTATTTCAGATTATCTCTATTAGGCTTTCCAGAATCTGGGTACCAGTCTTTCTTTGGAAATTTAGAGAAGGAAGATGGAAAAGACAATTTGCCCTGACTCTGCCTTTAAGGGAAAGTAGAATGATTTGTTGAGGTAAGTGCTAGAAGATTAAAGAAATAATTAAGCAAGAGTAAGCAAATAATTATAAAAAATGTGAACAGGAAAGAGACTATTAGCAAAAATGAGACAATCTATGTCATCACTGACCTTCCTCAAAAGAGTGCCCAAGGGAGAAACTGGTTCTAAACTAAAGTTTATAACTGTGAGTAAATCTGGTTTAAAATCTGTGCTGTATTTTGTCTCTTTGCAGGCAGAATTAACCTTGAGTTTCCTCTATTTGTGTATATATATTAAGAACAAATTGCATTAAAATAGTGTTCAAAGGTTAAAGAGTTTATGGAAGTGATAACAGAATATTTCCATTGGTGAATTGGTAAGCAATTTATTCATATTTCAAATTATAACAGGTTTATAAGTTTGAAGCCTGGCTTATATATTTTTTTAAAAGCTAAGTTTGATTATTATGAAAATTTTATAATTTTTTAGTTAACCAAATTAAAATCAATTTATGGCAATTAATGTAAAAATTACTAGAAATTTAGTGATATTATTGTGATAGATTGCAATATGGTTCCCAATATTTTATGCCTCTGTGCATTCATGTTCTTTATCACAGGAATTATTGTTCTGAAGGGGATTTTATGAGATGTGATAGAAAAGGAGAGCCTGAGTGTGTCTAAGTAGACAGACTTGCCTCCTAGCATTTCTGCCTGGGCCCAATTCATAGTGAAGAGCTAAGCCCCTCCAGATCCACAGTTTGAAATACAGCCTCCAACCAAGTTCAGCCTAGATCTGTTGATTCACAACAGAGCTGCAGACCTATGAAAACGAAAATAAATAATTATTGTTACCTTGTGTTACTAAGGTTTGGAGTATATAGTTACTAAGCATTATTGAGTTAATAGCTAACAAATCAAGATATTGGAATCTAGAAGTGGAGTGCTGCCATAACAATAATGTAAAATATGTGGCATGGGCTTTCAGATTGTGTATTAGGAGTTGAGAAAACCATTATAGAGGTTTAGGGAGAAAAAAAAAGACAGGCTAGTTTACAAGCAAAATTAAAAAAGAATTATGGAGAGCTTAGAAATGCTAGGACATGCTAGATTTGAAAATACAATTGATCCTTAAACAATGCAGAGATTAAGGGAAACAATCTGAAGCCTTACCAATAACAAACAATTAACAAACACTTTGTATATTATGTGTATTATATGCTGTATTTTTTTTTTTTTTTTTTTTTTTGTTGGGGTTTTAATCTTGTTGCCCAGGCTGGAGTGCAGTGGCGTGATCTCTGCTTACTGGAACCTCCTCCTCCTGGGTTCAAGCAATTCTCCTGCCTCAGCCTCCCGAGTAGCTGGGATTACAGACACCCGTCACCATGCCTGGTTTACCAGGGGAAACCCTGCCCCCGATATTTATCGTGGGTTATTTTCTATTTCCTAGGTGTCTGAGCTGGTATGAGAAGTAAAGGGAAAGAGCACAAGAGAGAGAAATTTAAAGCTGGGTGTCCAAGGGAGACATCACATGTTCTGTGATGTTCCCCGAGCCGTAAAACCAGCAAGTTTTTATTAGGGATTTTCAAAAGCAGAGGGAGTGCCCGAGTAGGGTGTGGGTCACAGAGGTCACATACTTCACGAGGTAATAAAATATCACAAAACAAATGGAGGCAGGGTGAGATCACAGGACCACAAGATGGGGCAAAATTAAAATTGCTAATGAAGTTTCGGGCACCCATTGTCACTGACAACATCTTACCAGGAAACAGGCTTTGAGAGCAGAAAACCTGTCTGATCAAAATTTATTAGGTAGGAATTTCCTCATCTTAATAAGCCTGGGAGCACTACAGGAGACCAAGGCTTATTTCATCCCTTCAGCTTCGACCCTAAAAGGTGGCTGCCTTAAGGAGGCCATCTATAGACCTACCCTCAGGGCGCATTCTCTTTCTCAGGAATGTTCCTTGAGAAAAAGAATTCAGTGATATTTCTCCTATTTGCATTTGAAAGAAGAGAAATATGGCTCTGTTCTGCCTGGCTCACCAGCAGTCAGGCTCCAAGTCTTATCTCCCTTGTTCCCTGAGGATTGCTATTATCCTGTTCTTTCTTCAAGGTGCCCAGATTTCATATTATTCAAACACATATGCTCTACAAGCAATTTGTGCAGTTAATGTAATCGTCACAGGGTCCTGAGGTGACATTCATCCTCCTCAGTTTATGAAGATGATGGGATTAAGAGATTAAAGTAAAGACAGGCATAGGAAATCACAAGGGTATTGATGGGGGAAGTGATAAGTGTCCATGAAATCTTCACGATTTATGTTCTTCTGCCATGGCTTCAGCCGGTCCCTCTGTCTGGGGTCCCTGACTTCCCACAACACTAGTTAATTTTTTTTTTCTTTTTTTTCTCTTTTTTTTTTTTTTTCTTGAGATGGAGTCTTGCTCTGCCATCCAGGCTGGAGTGCAGTGGCACCATCTCGGCTCACTGCAAGCTCTGCCTCCTGGGCTCACGCCATTCTTCCACTGCAGCCTCCCAAGTAGCTGGGACTACAGGCGCCTGCCACCACGCCGGCTAATTTTTTGTATTTTTAGTAGAGACAGGATTTCAACATGTTGGCCAGGCTGGTCTGGAATGCCTGACCTAAGGTGATCCACCCTCCTTGGCCTCCCAAAGTGCTGTGATTACAGAAGTGAGCCACTGCACCTGGGCTATATACTATACTCTTACAATAAAGTAAGCTAGAGAAAAAATGTTATTAAGAAAATCATAAGGAAGAGAAAACATATTTATGATTCATTAGATGGAAGTGAATCATCATAAAGGTCTTCATCTTCATTATCTTTGTATTGAATAGACTGAGGAGAAAGCAGAAGAGGAGTGGTTGGTATTGATGTCTCAAGGTGTGACAGAAGCAGAAGAAAGTTCAAGTGTAAGTGGACCCACACAGATCCAACCTATGTTGTTCAAGGGTCAACTGCAATATTGTCTTTAATCTTCATCCTCTCCAATCAGTAAACATTCCCAAGCAAAATCAAAACAAAACAAAAGTCCTTGGGGCAAAGCTCAAAAAAACTACCAGATCCTTAAAATATTTTCTTATAGAAATAAATAAACAAAACCAAGGTCTTGACAGCTATGCCATTTTTAAGTCTTCTGAGATAAGTAAAGTGGCACTTACTAGATTCTTATACCAGAATAAACAGACTCCTAATATGATGAAGTAATTGGTCTCTCAAAAGCTTGATAAAAATAATGTCTCCAAAAGATTTAATGAGGCTACAGGTACCTGTAGTTGACTGTAATTGAATAAATTAAAACAAAAATTGAGAGTTCTGTATTTGTAAGAATGTTGCTAGTTTTTAAAGATGTTAAAAAAGACTTTCAGTCCGCCACTTACTATAGGCAGGGAACAAATTAAATGTGCCAATGAGGCAAATGAAAAGGTCTGTAGAGTAGAACCTCTCTCAGAAAGTCGAAACCAGTGTCTGGCTAAGAAAATTTTCTACCTTAAGATAAGGAGGACATGATATTTGCCCAGAAGGAGTTAGGAACTCCTGGGGATCAGTGGCTTCAGTATATTTCCCATTTATTCTGTTTTTAAATCAGAGTGTTTATTGCACTTATTCTACTCCTATTCTACAATCATGTGTAGGCATATGGATAGAGAATAATTTGTATTTTTGGCTACTAGGCCCGTATATAAAAATAACTGATTCCAGACCCAATGTAGATCATCAGATCCTGGGTACCAGTTGGTAAATCTTTGGGAAGAGGCAGATGAATTTTGTGTGGGAAAGAATCATGTATAACTGTAACTAAGAGAGTGGACAAGTGATATATTTAATTACATTTTTGTAATTCTTAACCTATACGTGAATAGATGTCCTGTGCCATGTGACTTGCTTTGACCAATTAGATATTAACAGGCATGATAGAATGGTGGGTTAAAATATGCTTATGTGAGTGGCCTTTCTTGCTTGCTTTACTGGTTCTCCTTCAGCTGATATCAACACATGCAAAGTAGATTTAATTAAACGTGTAGTAAAAGCCAAGCACCATTGATCTGTGTCTGCAGAGGAGATTCACAACTGACCCTTCCCTAAATGTGATGACTTATAGCTCCATTTAGAACTGTAAACATGGGAATAGATGCATGTTGATGTATTATTCTGAGTTTTGGAGTGTATTTTATGCAACATTGTTATGGTAGTAGCTGACTGAACAATTATAAGCCATAAATTTTGTACTGGAGGGAATAACTGCTTTTAGAGAAAGATGAACTTTCTTGGCTTAAACTAATAAAGGAGGATACTTCTTCTTGTTAATAAAACCAACCATGGTAATCAAAAGGTTTTGATCAAAATCATCATTTTGAAAAAAACAAATTATTCATCTTGATTATTTCAGAAAATAGCTTTAGACTATGAAAGAGAAGGAGAGCTCAGAGAATCTATCTTTCCATTAAAACTTCTTAAAGCAAAGTTTAACTATGGAACTGTATGCTATTTATAAAATTGAAGACCTTAACAATAACTTAGTTCTTTGATTTTTCTTACCTGACACTAATTTGAAATGAAAAAAAACAAATTTATATAATAGGTTATTATGATAATTTCAAATTTTTTAAGTTGGCTTAGTATTCTAAATTTCATGTATTTGAAATTACCTGAGAAAGCAAAACTCATCATAATCATCATATCATTATTATCGTATATTCCTCTTAAAACTTTCTATATTTTTTTCTGTATTCGTGTCGTCCATACAAAAGACATAAGATTATTAATTTTTGTACTTTGAGGAGGTGTTATCTAAATACAATGTGGAATGAGAGTGAAAATGTTATATGTTGTAATCCAATTGTGCTCTTTTGTTTCAAGGCTTTGATATTTTAAACACTATCAATATTGTATATGTTTTATTAAATTATTCTCTAAATGCTCTCTTGTTATAATTTTTAGGTTTGGATTATCCCATATATTTCTCTCATAATTTTATATATGATTTTGGTGTAATTTCCTGGTCTCTCTGATTGGTTTAATAGACTTAAAAGTATACAAGCCAGGCGTGGTGGCTCACACCTGTAATTTGAGCACTTTAGAAGGCCAAGGTGAGCCAACAGCTTGAGCTCAGGAGTTCCAGACCAGCCGGGGCAACATGGTGAAACCCTGCCTCTGCAAAAAAAATAAAAAACAAAAACTAAAAACAATTAGCTGGATATGGTATTGCACACCTATAGTCTTAGCTACTCAGGAGACTGTGGTAAAACGATTGCTTGAGTCCAGGAGTTCAAAGCTGCAGTGAGTCATGATCTCACCACTGCACTCCAGCCTAGGCAACAAAGTGAAACCCTGTCCAAAAGAGAAAGAAAAAAAAACTATACAACATATACAACATACATTTTTATAGACATATTCATAGGGCTTCAAAATTGCCTAAAATTATAAACAAGGATATTAGCAAAGATAAAACATAAACCTTATGTTCTATATTTTATATATTCTATATTTATTCAATATATTCTATATTTTCTAAATATTATCTATATATTTAGAAATATATTTCTAAATATATATTCTATATTTAGGTCTAGAAAAGAATGCTCAAAATTATCTTTTAACAGTCTCTCATTTTTTAAATGTATTTTAAAGCATACTATAATTTTATTCATTGCATTTTTCATAATTATTGTTGTTGAAGAAACTGGGTTCAATTTAATAGTGTTTTCAATGGTCTGACTTTTCCAGATTACATTCTCACAATGTATAGTAACATGTTTTTATGTCCTCTGTATTTTCTATAAATTGGTAGTAGCATATACAGAATATTAGATTCAGGTTATATAATATATTTTTTAAAAGAGTACTTTATAGGGGGACTTATGATCTTATATTCGGAGGGACATAATGGCTGATTCTGTTTTTTATTTTGTAATATTAGACATTGATTGATGATGCCTAAATTCATTAATATATGAGTGGTTTCAAAATGGTGGTATTTTTGATCACACAGATTCTTTGTATTTTAAACCAAAATATTACTCCAAAATGAAAATTTATCTTATTAAATATTTAGCAATAACTATTAAGAAACAAAGGATAAATGGTTAAGGCTTTTATTCCTCACTTTTTTACTTTTTTGTTTTATTTATTTTTTATTTCAAAAGTTTTGAAGAACAGGTGGTCAGGTGGTGTTTGGTTACATGAATAACTTTTTTTTTTTTTTTTTTTTTTTGAGACTAAGTTGCTGTGTCGCCCAGACTGGAGTGCAGTGGCATGATCTTGGCTCACTGCAAGCTCTGCCTCCTGGGTTCACACCATTCTCCCTTCCTAGCCTCCTAAGTAGCTGGGACTACAGGCTCCCACCATCATGCCCGGCTTTGTTTTGTATTTTTAGTAGAGACAGGGTTTCACTGTGTTAGCCAGGATGGCCTCGATCTCCTGACCTTGTGATCCACCCACTTCAGCCTCCCATGTGCTGGGATTACAGGCATGAGCCACTGCACTCGGCTCATGAATAATTTCTTTAGTATTGATTTCTGAGATTTTGGTGCACCTATCACCAAAGCACTATACACTGTACCCAATGTCTAGTGTTTTATCCCTCATCAACCCTGCACCCTTTCCCTTGAGTCCCTAAAGTCCATTCTACCATTCTTGTGCATTTGCATCCTCATAGCTTAGCTCCAACTTATGAGTGAGAACACATGGTTTGGTTTTCCATTCCTGAGTTACATCACTTAGAATAATGTTCTCCAATTCCATCCAGGTTGATATGAGTGTCATTATTTCATTCCTCTTTATGACTGAGTATTCCATGTTTTATGTACATATACTACAATTTCTTTATCCACTTGTTGATTGATGGGTATTTGCGCTGGTTCCATATTTTTGCAATTTAAAATTGTGGTACTATAAATATGCATGTGCAAGTATCTTTTTCATATAATGATTTATTTTCCTCTGGGTAGATACCCAGAAGTGGGATTGCTGGATCAAATGGTAGTTCTACTTTTAGTTCTTTAGTAAATCTCCACACTGTTTTCTATCATGGTTGTACTAGTTTACATATCCCCAACCATGTAAAAGTATTCCCTTTGTACCACATCTATGCCAACATCTATTATTTTTTAATTTTTTGATTATGGCCATTCTTGCAGGAGTAAGGTGGTATTGCACCGTGGTTTTGATTTTTCATTTCTCTGATCATTAGTGATATTGAGTATCTTTTCATATATTTGTTGGCCTTTTGTATATCTTCTTTTGAGAAGTGTCTATTCATGTTCTTAGCCCACTTTTTAAGGGTCTTATTTTTTTCTTGCAGATTTGTTTGTCCTCCTTATAGATTCTGGATGTCATTTGTCGAATGTATACATTGCAAACATTTTCTCCTATACTATGGGTTGTCTGTTTGCTCTGCTGATGGTTTCTTTTGCTGTACAGAAGGTTTTTAGTTTAATTAAGTACCATCTATTTATCTTTGTCTTTGTTGCATTTGCTTTTGGGTTCTTGGTCATGAAGTCTTTGCCTAAGCCAATGTCTAGAAGGGTTTTATTACAATACTGTCTTCTAGAATTTTTATGGTTTTGGGTCTTAGATTTAATTCTTTGATCCAACTTGAGTTGATTTTTGTATAAGGTGAGAAGTGAGGATCCAATTTCATTCTTCTACATGTGGCTTTCCAATTATTACAGCACCATATGTTGAATATGGTGTGCTTTCCCCAAATAATGAATTTATTCACTATGACTAGTTTTTATATATTTTATCTTTAGAAATTCATAAATGTAAATGAGTTTTAAATGTGCTAATCAAGTGCAATAATAATTCTTACTAACACTCATTTAACTCATCTTTTATTTGTGATAGCCTCTTCAAGTTGGATTAAGTGTTTAATCCTATCCTAGTAGTATGATTAATTTACTCTCTATCTCATATGAAAATATATCGATTTTCTTCAAAATTTTAAATAAATAAATCATAAATCTTCATAATTTTAAGACTATTGATGATTTTAGGGAATTATGGTACAATTCTATTTGCATATTTTAATTAATGAAATCCTAAAAGGAGTTGAACATGAAGTGAAAACTGGACAGAATATCAGAAGACAGCTATGAGAAGAGGTTTGGCTTTTAAAAGTAATAGAGAAACTTTTGGTTTAAGATCCAACATGTGAAGAGTTTAGAAGTTGGCCCTCCCTTCTGTAGGAGCAAGAGAAAGGTGAACAGGCCAGGTGCAGTGGCTCATGCCTGTAATCCCAGCACCTTGAGAGACGGAGGAGGGCAGATCACTTGAGCCCAGGAGTTTGAGACCAGCCTGCACAATATGGTGAAACCCGATCTACAAAAAATACAATAATATGCTGGGCATGGTGGTGTGTGCCTATAGTCCCAATGGCTTGGGAGGCTGATCTGGGGATTGATTATGGCACTGCACTCCAGCCTGGTCAACAGAGCCAGATCCTGTCTCAAAAGAAAAGAAAAAGGTAAATGAGGTGGATTGGCTCTTTGTCCCCACCCAAATCTCATCTCAAATAGTAATCCCCACATGTTGAGGGAGGAACCTGGTGGGAGGTAATTGGATCATGGGGGCAGTTTCCCTCATGCTGTTCTCATGATTGTGAGGGAGTTCTCATGAGATCTGAGGGTTTAAAAGTGGCAGTTTTCCTGCTTTCCATTCTCTTTCCTGCCACTTTGTGAAGAAGACGCTTGCTTCCCCTTCACCTTTCATTACAATAGCAAGATTCCTGAGGCCTTTGTAACCATGCAGAACTGTGAGTCAACTAAACCTCTTTCCTTTGCAAATTACCCAGTATCAGGTAGTATCTTTATGGCAGTGTGAAAATGGGAAATGGTACCAGCAGAGTCTGCTGCTGCTTATAAATATAACCTGAAAAACTGGAAACAACTTTGGAACTGGGTAATAGGCAGAGGTTGGAACAGTTTGGAGTGCTCCGAGGAAGACAGGAAGATGTTGGAAAGTTTGGGACTTCCCAGAGACTTGTTGAATGGTTTCAACTAAAATGCCGATAGTGATATGGACAATAAAGTCCAGGCTGTGGTGGTCTCAGATGGAGACGTGGAACTTACTGGGGACTGAAGCAAAGGTCACTCTTTCTATGCTTTAGCAAAGAGACTGACAACATTCTGCTCCTGCCCTAGAGATCTTCGAAGCTGTGAGAGATAATTTAGAGTATCTGACAGAAGAAATTTCAAAGCAGCAAAGCATTTGAGATGTGACCTCGCTTGTTCTTAAAGCCTTCAGTTATATGTGTTCACAAAGAGATGGTTTAAAATCGGAACTTATATTGAAAAGGGTAGCCGAATGTAAATGTTTGGAAAATGTGTAGTGTGATCATGTGGTAGAAATACCCATTTTTCTAGGGAGAAATTCAAGCTGCAGAAATTTGCATGAATAATGAGAAACTGCATGCTAATAGCCACGGCAATGGGGAAATGTCTCCAGGGCATGTCAGAGATCTTTATGGCAGCTCCGCCCATCACAAGCCCTGAGGCCTAGGAGGGAAAAATTCTTTCGTGGGTTGAGCCCAGGTCCTGCTGCTCTGTGCAGCCTCAGAACAATAGTGCCCTCCACCCCAGCCACTCCAGCTCCAGTTGTGGCTAAAAAGGGCCAAGCTACACCTCCAACCATTGCTTCAGATGGCACAAGCCCTAAGCCTTGGCAGTTTTCATATGGTGTTGGGCCTGCATGTGCACAGAAGTCAGGAATTGAGCTTTGGGAATCTCCACCTAGATTTCAGATGATGTATGGAAACACCTGGATGTCCAGGCAGAAGTCTGCTAGAGGAGTGGAGCCCTCATGGAGAATCTCTGTGAGGGCAGTACAAAAGGGAAATGTGAGGTTGGAGCTCCCACATAGAGTCCCCAAGGGGACACTGCCTAGTGGAGCTGTGAGAAGAAGACCACAGTCCCCCAGAACCCAGAAAAGTATATTCACCAACAGCTTCCACCATGCACCTGGAAAAGTCACAGGCACTCAATGACTCCCTGTGAAAGCAACCACAGTAGCTGTACCCTGCAGAGCCACAGGGATGGAGATGCTCAAGGCTGTAGGAGCCCATTCCTTGCATCAGCATGGCTTGGATGTGAGATGCAGTGTTAAAAAAAGATTTGGGAGCTTAAAGATTTAATGACTGTCTGGCAAAGTTTCAGACTTGCATGGGGCCTATGACCCCTTGTTTTGGCCAATTTCTTTCATTTGGAGTGGAAAAATTAACCCAATGTTTGTACCCCCATGTATCTTGGAAGTAACTAACTTGCTTTTGATATTACAGGCTCATAGGCAGAAAGGACTTGTCTCAGATGAGACTTTGGACTTGAACTTGTAAGTTAGTGCTGGAATTAATTAATGCTTTGGGGGACTGTTGGGAAGACATGATTGGTTTTGAAATGTGAAACAGATATGAGATTTGAGAGGGGCCTGGGGTAGAATGATATGGTTAGGCTTTGTGTCTCCACACAAATCTTATCTTGAATTATGATCAATCCCCACGTGTTAAGGGAGGAACCTCGTGGGAGGTAATTGGACTATGGTGATGGTTTCCTCCATGCTGTTCTCCTGATAGTGAAAGAGTTCTCAGGAGATTTGACGGTTTTATAAGGGGCTCTTCCCCATTCACTCTCTCTCCTGCTACCTTGTAAAGAAGCTTTCTGCTTCCCCCTCACCTTCTGCCATGATTGTAAGTTTCCTGAGGCCTCCCCAGCCATGTGGTGCTGAGTCAATTAAACCTCTTTTAAAAATAAAATTACCCAATCTCAGCAAGTATCTATATAGCCATGTGAAAACAGACTAATACAGTGAACAATCTGAAAACTAAGGACATCTGATTACCTGAAGCAAACCCACTGGAGCCATAAACTGGTAGACACTTTTAAATGGTCATTTTGATGAATTTTTAGAGATGAGTGTACGTACACTAGCTTGAGAGTGAGTAATTCCTGAGGGCCACAGTCTTAGAAGAGGGCAGCTTTCATGGGTGTTACCTCCAGAAACCCATCCAAGTTCACATAGTGGAAAACAAAGAAAGATCCCATTAAGGGTTTGACAAGAGTAGAGAAAGAAAACAAAAAAACACTTTGAAATAAACACAGAGTGTTCTTCTAATTAAAAGCATACTCTACAGGGGAAAAGACTACCAGAATCTTAGCCTACTAAACAAAAGGACACTTCTCCTACTCCAGATCCCATTAGACTTCCTATATCACTTAAGGAGTTAAAAAAAAAAAAAATTGCTTAAGACACATTCACGAAGATTTGAAGATTAAAGCCCAAAGGCAAGGGCCTACTGAAAAAAAAATCAAGAATTAGTCACAAGATAAGGAAACTGTTTTCTTTCTCCCCACCGAATGATCACACCAGTAGGACTCCAGTATAATAATAATGATTACAACTGAAACAGCATTAAGATTCACACTCTATCTGATGTGGCACTTATGAACCCCAAAGACAACAGGGGAAACAGAAACATGGACACAAGTGGAATGGAAATCCTCTGGCATCTTTCACTGCAACATTAATGGCAGTCCATCCCCTAGCCAGATTAACACAAAACTTCACATAAAAGTTCTGATTAACTCAATTGGTATTATCTGACACATCAAGTCCTGTTTTCAAAAAAAGTCAAGCTAAGCTCAAAGAAAAGAAATAATAATCTGAAGGGAAATAGTTAGACCCAGATATCTAGGTGCACCATATCTAGACACATACATGGTAGGAATATTAGAATTATCAGGCTGGTAATTTAAAACAACTATAATGAATATGCCATTGACTCAAAAGAAAAAATAAGATAACATGCAAGAACAGTCTGAGATCATTCTGTCCTTCTAAAACAGAATACGTAATACTGGGTTATTTATAAATGAAAGATGTTTATTCTATTATGGTTCTGGAAACTAAAAACATCCAAGATCAGGGTGCCAGCATCTGGTATTGACCTTCTTTCTGGGTCCACACATGACAAAAGAGAAGTAAAACCACACCTACAAGCCTTTTTTTTTTTTTTTGAAACGGAGTTTCGCTCTTGTCTCCTTGTCTGGAGTGCAATGGCTTGATCTCAGCTCACAGCAACCTCCACTTCCTAGGTTTAAGCAATTCTTCTGTGTCAGCCTCACAAGTAGCTGAGATTACAGGTGCCTGCCACCACACCTCGCTAATTTTTGTATTTTTTAGTAGAGATGGTGTTTCACCACATTGGCCAGGCTGGTCCTGAACTCCTGACCTCAGGTAACCTACCCGCCTCAGCCTCCCTCCCAAAGTGCTAGGATTACAGGTGTGAGCCACCATGCCTGGCCACAAGCCTTTTTTTTAATAGTGGCATTAATCCAACAATGAGGGAGGATCCCTCATGAGTTAAATACCTGTCATTAGGTCCCAACTCTCAACACTGTTGCACTGGTAATTAAGCTTCCAACACATGGATTTTGGCGGGTGCAAAAACATTTAAACCATAGGAAACACATAGGTAATTTAAGCAGAAAGATGGCAATTCAAAAGGAGAATTAAAAGGAAATGGTAGAAATAAAAAACATGTAACAGAAATGAAAATTTCTAATGGCGTCATACTGGGTGTGGACAAATAAATAATCAATGAGTTTAAATATGGGTTGGTACTAACTTTTAACACTGAAGGACAAAAGTATAATAAAACATCCAAAGTTGAAAGGACAATATCAAAGTATATAATACACATATAATTACTAGAATATAAAAAGAATAAGACAGAGAGAAGAAAGAATTGAAGTTATAATGGCTCAGAACTTTCAAAAATTACTGAAATACATCAAGTCAGAGATCCAGGAACCTAAGAGAACAAAATACTAATTAGAGAGCAAAAAAGTAAAACTGAAAATCTGTAAAACCTACACCAAAACATGTCATATACAAACTGCAGAAAACCAAACACAATGAGATATTCTTGAAAGAAGTCAAAATGAAAACTAACAAACTTTACTTCTAATGGAATGAGGATAAAAATTAGAAGAAGCTGCTTGATAGAAATTGTGAAAACAGAAAGAGTATAGACTAAAATATTTAAAGTGCTAAAATTTTTACAGAATTTTAAATACTCAATAATGTAAAATTCTTTATCCAGGAAAATTATACTTCAAAAGAAAAAGATAAAGACTATTTCAAACAAAAAAAGACATAATTTATTACCAACAGAATGACCTTGAAAAAAATGTTCAAAATACAAAGTTTGTCAGTCAAGAAGGAACATAATGTTGGCCAGTAGAATGAGTTGAATAGTTGCCCCAAAAGGGTATGTCCAAATATTAACCCCTAGTACTTGTCAATGTGACCTTATTGGGAAATGTGATCTTTGCTGATATGATTAAGAATGTCCCCAGTTAAAGATGAGGAGTATAGCCAATGATCCCTGTACTTAAATGGAAAAGGAGAAGAAAATTTGAAATACAGAGACACAGTGGAGAGTCATGTAAAGACAGAGTCAGAGATTGGATTGATGTATCGACAAGGCAAGGTACACCAAGACTTGATATCAGCCACTGGAATGTGAGAGAGACAGACATGGGAAAGATGGTCCCTCAGAACCTCCAGAAGGGATCCGCCCTCCTGACACCTTGATTTGGGATTTCTGATCTCCAAAATTGTTAGAGAATATTTTTTTTCCACCAAGCTTGTGTTAATTCATTACAGCTTCCCTAGGAAACTAAGACAGATTCTGGCACTATTAAGTAAAGTAACAAATACATACTTCTAAATTTGGAAATTGTGTTAGAATTGAATAATGGGGAGAGACTGTAAGAACTTAGATGCACATGATACATGATAGCATGACAGAAAAGCCTAAATTAACTTGAAGAGATGGTAGATATATGAATGTTAAAGGTCACTCTCATGAGAATTCAGGACAAAATCAGAAAGCTGTTATTGGAGACTGGAAGAATGGTAGTCCTTGTCATAATGTGGCATAAACTCGACTGAATTTTTTTTTTTTTTTTTTTTTTTTTTTTTAACCATTGGCTGTAAAGCAGAATTTGTAAGAGACTAAACTGGATATTTAGTTGAGGATATTTCTAAGCAGTTGTTGAAGCTTCGAGCTTGTTTTTCTTTTTCTGGCTACTTTGTAAAAACTTGAGGGGAAATAAATAAATTACAAGATGAATTCCTAAGCAAAAACGAGAAAACATTCAATA
Source organism: Rhinopithecus bieti (assembly GCF_001698545.2). Classification (NCBI taxonomy): domain Eukaryota; kingdom Metazoa; phylum Chordata; class Mammalia; order Primates; family Cercopithecidae; genus Rhinopithecus; species Rhinopithecus bieti. Next base: position 650,467 of record NW_016806626.1, read on the forward strand.
ATTTGGGAAGTTCCTGGTAGAGCCAGATTGCAAAGGAATCTAAAATTTTAAAACTTTACCTTTGGAAAAGCATGTTCTGGAGAGTAGACCAAGGGTTAGGCTAGAACAATTTTGACTGACAAGAGTAAGTCTGAAATGCAGCAATTTAATTAACCATCTTAGCAGGTGCCAGGAATAAAGATGAATTTATCTAGGAAGGATTTCTGGAGAACTTTATTCTAAAATCCTTATGAATTGCACAAGAGACCAACATGTTTTCTTGGAATGTTATACCAGGAGAAACACTGCCAAAAAGGGACGTAGGCTGTACAACAAAGCGGGTTGTCAGGCAAAACTATGGAGACGTAAAGTTACAGTGATCCTCTTACCATTGTAAGTCAGTTTCAATCATTTTCCTGCTCAAAATCATCAAATGCTATAACTTTATAACACTTGGCTTCTGATAGTATAATTACATATTTTCTTCTTCGATATTTCCCTATTTTATCTATTTACTTTTCAATATAATTTTAGAAAGATCATGTCAATTTTTACTGTATACAAATGTGTATATGATTATCAGAAGGGTGGCACTTTTGGCAACTTTGAAAAAATTGTTTAGGAGAATTTTATGAAAATTGGAAAGATTTTATATACTTCAGACTTGGTTTTAAAGAAAATTATTATGCAGTTCCATTCTGTATGACTGAGAAAATATGGATAGCCTTCTACTTCTCTGTGATAGACTGAATAAGTTTACTGGTCACAAGAAATAAGTAATATGACCTTTCCATATACTTTTATTCTCTATAGAAGATAATTTCTATCAAATATAAATTAAAATAATCAGGATAAGTGTTCATTTTACATACCTGTTCATTTTCCATCATTATGGTACAAGTAAGGGATTATATGAAGATTCATTTTTATTTTAATTTAAATGGGTTTTACTTGTAAAGTGAATTTTGTTATGGTTCATGGGATATATTTCATAGCAAACTGAATTGTCTACCTTTACAAATTGATGTGGATCAGGAGGGAAACTTTATTTCCTGCAAAAATTTTAATATCTAGAAAGAAATATGAAATTTACTCTTGTAATCATCTGTGGTTTTACTGCATTAAGAATTCTATTTATTTAAACAAATGAAATAGCTTGCATTTAGGAATATCCCTCTGTGCTTCTCTACAGTATTACATGTTAATATGTTTAATATATTCAATATCTTCAGATGCTTTATACATAATCACATGCATTTACGCTAGGATTTGGATTTAATAACTGTAATGAATTTGATCTATCAGCAAAGACTCTATGAGCTTTCACCTAGTAACACACACAGAATCAAAACCATAAACATTGTAATCTTGGGAAATTTTCATTTTCAGCTCTAAATAATTAATATTTTTTCTTCATGTTAAATGCATACCACATTTTAAGAACTTTTAATTGTTTTGAATTTTAAGTTACTATTATGTTGTAAAATCTCTAGCCCTTTTTACATTTAAAATGATGTTTCACTGTTAGAAATTATACTTCCACATTGATTAAAATTAATATGACATTAACATTAGCTAGATTTAAAAGAATACAAATGATAATATACAAACACAAATTATACTTACTCAAAATATTTTTGAGTGAATGTTGATACTACATTTACTCAGAAATTAGTAGTCAACTCTTCTGCAGTAATTTATATTACTATCTGCTCATTACAAAAACGCAAATTATTTCTTTCCCCACTCCCTGACAAAGTGCTAGTTGATTGAAAGCAGTTCGAGGCACTATTTGTTGGCTAAAAATTTGTCTTCCTCAGTTTATTAAACCAAATTTTGTTCAAGCAGAAATATGCTTAATTAACATAAGCCTCTTCATCACACCCCAGAGATGGATTATTATTTGTCTAAAACAATCTTAGTCATGTTATATCCTCTATAAGTTCCTACTACGGAGTGAAAGTGTGACCTGATTCTGATCCGTGAGTCAAAAATGTCTGATAGGTGGGATATTGAGGAGGCTTCTCACTCCTGATTAAAAATAAATAAAGAGAATATTCCCTTTTCTTCTTCTTGCTTAAATGCAGTTTTTGTGAAGTCGTGATAATTGAAGTTTTAGCAGCCATCTTTAGCCTATGAAATGACAAACTTAAAAACAAAAGCTAGCATCATTTATTAGAAGTATAGTAAAAGCCTGATTACTAACCAAAGAGTTATTGCATACTTATTGGAAATATTTATATCTAGATTACTTGTTAGATAAAGTAACAAAATGTTTCTATTTAAGGTTTTGTTCCCGGGCTATGCAGTCATCTTAATTGATATAGGTTCTTCTATTATTTCAAAGTTTAAATTCCAAATAAATAAACATAGTTAACAATGACAAACAAAACAAAACAAAAACAATGAAGACTATGCTGGGTAATAAACATAACAACTAATATTAATTATATAGTAAGTAGTACAAAATACAGTGGGAACTTTACACTTTGTTATAAATTTATATTACTGTCATCACTTACAATGTATATACTAGATATTTCACTTCAATGAAAGTCGTGCTGGTATGGACTTTTAAAAAATATTTCTTTTTTTTTTTTCCTTTTTTTTTGAGATGCAGTCTCACTCTGTCCCCAGGCTGGAGTGTAATGGCAACTTCTCAGCTTACTGCAACCTCCGCCTCCTGGTTCCAACCAGTCTCCTGCCTCAGCCTCCCGAGTAGCTGGACTACAGGCGTGCGCCACCATGCTCTGCTAATTTTTTTATTTTTAGTAGAGACGGGGTTTCACCATGTTGACCAGGATGGTCTCGATCTCCTGACCTCATGATCTGCCCATCTCGGCCTCCCAAAGTGCTGGAATTACAGGCGTGAGTCACCATGCCTGGCCTTCTTTGTATGTGTGTGTGTGTGTGTGTGTTTTCATGCAACTTTTGTTTGTAATCCAGTATTACTTTTCCAAACAGGTGACACATCATCTTTACTCTTTATTCTTTTCATGACACATATTAATAGGTATTATAAAAACATTAGAATTGCTACTCATCAAACTACTTAAATAACGTTGAACCTGTGGTTCAACACAACTCCAGACCCCAGTTTTTCAAGAGTCATGTCATAATAATAACAAATTTTATTCACATTTTGGAATCATAAGAAATGTTGGTCATGATTTAGGTTCCATAGCCTATATCCCAAACCACATTTCATATTTAACTTCACAATGGTTGGGTGAGATTAGAATTTATTTATTTTTCTTAACATCCTATTTCTCAGGATATCATACCATAGAAAAAAATATGTGAGTCATGTTCCTTATCCTTCAGAATGTATAGAAGTATCAAAGACAGCTCATTCTTAAAACCATGGAATGATTTTTGTATAATCTCCCTAGATCATTCTGCTGTGATATATAACCCTGAAATTTTGATTTGGGGATCTTATATCTATAATGTCATAAACAACCCTCATCCCCTTTTTTTCAAATCCCCTAATTTGTGCATCTTACTTTTTTGTTTTTAGAGTTCTGTCCCTTGATCCGTTGGGTAATTACACATTGATATGATAATTCCATATAGACAGAAGCCATGCAATGTAATAAATCATGAAACATATAAAATACTATAACTTAAGTCCATTTTACTTAGTAATGTGCAGTATCTTCTACTTTTTGAACAAATTAAATAATAGTATAATTCCTACATTATCCCTGTCATGTGACTGAGTTTTTTCATGCATATTTCTGATTGTTTTCCACATATATTAAAATAAGTGTTTTACCACCTCCATCAAAATTAATTACACATTTTATTTTAACTATAATTGTGTGGCCACAATAGTTCTGATTTGAAAGAAGTTTTAAATTATCTGTGTTTGCATATAATACATAGAATTTTCATTTATACAGAACATTGTTATTTTAAGAGAATTGTTTGCATAATATATGATAGCTCAAAATGATGGGGGAAATGTCTATGCTTTTTAGACTGCACAGCATTGTATCTATGGTCAACATAAACATTTCAGGCCTGTTGCTTAGCAACCAGCATGCAAGAAAAAATATTTGCATCAGTCCTTACAGAAGAAGGATTTATGATGTTTGTTATTTGGTATTACATGTATTAGTCTTCAGCAAGTTAACTAACAATATTGACTTGATTGACTTTCCAATTTCCTTTGTCACTTTAAGTTTACTTAAGAGTTTTTACATGGAAGCACAATGAGAAAAAATACTCCTAAAACCTGAGAGAGAGAAGAAAGAAGGAAGGGATGAAAAAGGAAGGAAGGAAGGGAGAGAGGGAGGGAGGGAGGAAGGGAGGGAGGGAGGAAGGGAGGGAGGGAAAAAGACAAATAATTTTATATTCAGATGTAAACAGCCATTTATTACCCTTTAGGAAAACAAACTCTGGTCCTAATAACTGTGAAGATCCTATTTCCCCTCATATTCTGGGACAAATATTACTATATTTTGTAACTTTTGTCTTTAGTGAGTTTGATATAGGATAATTCAAATGAAAAAGACAAAAATAGAAACCTACAACCACATTTTGTGAATATTGGTTCTTTTATCACACACATTATATTAAAATACCTTTGATAAGTGTTTTAAGCCGTTCTCACACTTACATGTAGAAACACCTGAGATTGGGTAATTTACAAGGAAAAGAGGTTTAATTGACTCACAGTTCCGCATGGGTGCGAGGCCTCAGGAAACTTACAATGATGGCTGAAGGGGAAGGGGTTCAGAAAGGCACCTTCTTCACAGGGTGGAAGGAAGGAGAAGTGCTGAGCAAAGGGAGAAAAGTCCCTTATAAAATAATCAGATCACATGAGAACTCACTCACTATCATGAAAACAGCATGGAGGTAACTGCCCCCATGATTCAGTTACCTCACAGTGGGTCCATCCCATGTCATGTGGGGATTATGGGAACTACAATTCAAGATGCAATTTCAGTGGGGATATAGCCAAACTATATGAACAAGTTATACATTTCTACTTAAATTTCATGATGACAACAGTAGCATTCTTAGACTATCACAATGAATTACTTTCATTTTTATTTGATCTGTAAAGGCTTAAAAAATCATGGGAGCCTAACAAGCTACAACAAACAATATTAAGCAACATTATGAAATTATGATGATTGTTGCTTATTCATTAGTACTAACAGATAACTTCTTTACATAAAATTAAGATTTGTGTATTCTACTTTGTTTTGTTTTGTCTTTTGCTGATTATGGCAGAATTGTGATGTTGACTGTCTAGACTAGAAATAGGTTGTTATCCACGATTATATGTTATTGTTCCCCATATGTAATAGACAACTATGTCTTGCCTAATTCTATTACCTATTTTTTTCCTCAGATTGAAACTATTTTCATACTCACTGCATTTATTTCAGTTAATTCCACCTTCATCCTTAGAATTCCTTTTGAATTGTTCTTTCTATTCTAGTCTTTGCTCTCCAAAGTGTAGAAATTTGTTACAGGGTGCTCTTTCTGCATCATTGATTATATCACTCCCTTACTTAAAATTTAGGAAAGATCTTCTGTGATCTGCACAGAAAAGTCAGAAACTCTTAGTATGACATAACACATGATTCCAAGGGTATCCTCTGCTTACCTTATCTTCACATTCATTCCCAAATTTCTCCTCCATTACATGCTATACTCAAACAGTGTTGAGAGACACATAATGTTCTAAATGTGCTGAGGTTTTTTTCTCTACATTGATTTAAACATATGCTCCCCATGCATATAATCTCTTTCTCTTACTTCTTTGAAAACAATTAATTCTTAACTATCAAACTCACCACTGCTCCCCATCAAAAGCTTCTGTTTAACTCTCCTTCCCAGTAGAGTTGATTATTCCTTCATCCATATTAACACTGGAGCCAATATATACTTCTGTTACTATGTCACATTATATTCATTTACCACTCAGCATCATTTATGTGATTAGCAGATTTTTATATACAACTTTTTTTGCCTTAGGGCTATATTAATATCTCTCAGGCTTCAGAATCCATGTTTAATATATATTCAGTTGCTTAATAATGTAATACTGAAAAAATAATCCATCTATTAAAATAATGATTAAAACAGTAAAATGAATTTTAAAAGGTAAGATTTATGGAGAAATTTGATTTCTTAAACACTTGACAGTTGTTTTTCAGTGAAAAGAACAGTTAAATGAGATTCCTTGAATTAGAGCCAAGATTTGTCACTTAGCTTCTTTACTCAACAAATATTTATTGACCACAAATTATATATCCTACACAAAATTAAAATGACTTCTACCACTAACATATTTATAGTACCTTAGATAATGGTTTATGATAGAAGTTGGGTTGATATTAGCCATTATAAATCTGTTTATAAGACTGCAAAGAGAGACGCTTAACGTAGTCTTGCAGAATCTAAGCATGAATCAAGGAAAAGTTGTAACCTAAACTATGTTTAAAGAATAAACGAGATTGAATTAAATAAGAAAGGAGAAGAAGAGCATTTCATGGAGAGGAAACATTAGGAGCAAAGGCTTGGAGGTAAAAATAATAATAATAATAATATTTGCTGGGAATTGCATGCATCTAATATGTAGTTAGGTTTTTCCCCTTTGCAAGGAAGTTACAGACGCAGGCTAATTTAGGTGACAAGAGTTGTTGTAAGAACGTATACAGAAGCTAAAAATTATTAACTCATTCATTAAATGTTTACTGAGAACCGTGCTAAGTTTTAGAAATATAATGTTGATCACAACAGTAATTAACCTCTAGTGTATGGGCTTATATTCTAGTGGTTATATATTTTATCGTTCCACAAATAGTTAACACTGTTGTGACAGAACAGAACAGGATAGGATTAACATATAAATGAAGGAAACTGATGCCTGAGAAACTCTTCTAGAAGTTAAAAAGCGAGACTTCTTGGAGACCTGAAATTCATAGAATTTAACAACAATAGATTATGTTGAAATTCTAGAATATGAGGAAAGACAAAGAATAAGTAACTGAGTTTAGAGCCAAAGATAATGAACTCAAATTGCTTGTAGGATCATCCGAGATGACAATCTAATGTGAGAAATTAGCTGACGTTATTTTTTCACCAAGATTTAGATGGCAGAAGAGAATGTAGGTATGGATGAAGAAAGAAGTAAAACACCTTAAATATATATTAGCAAATAATATCCAATGACTGGCTTCCATTGCTTCTGTTGAGAATCATTTGTCAGTATTTTTGTTATTCTTGTTAAGATAAATATTCTCTTCCCTTCTTTTGCTACTTTTAGAATTGTCTCATTCCAATGTCTCTCTTCACAGGTTTACTATAATGTGCTACTGTATGTGGTTCTTTATAATTTCCCTTGCCAGAGGTCTAAATCCTCCTTGAATCTATAGATTTATATTTTTAATAATTTTTAACAATATGGCTACTAACTTTTTTAACATTACTATTGCCACACTTTCATAGGACTTTACATTTTATGGAGCATCAATTATACATGAGGAAGACCTTTCATTTATATTCTTATCTGTATGTTTCTATCTTTTCTTCTCTGTGTACCTCTATTTGAATATTGTCTATTTACATGACTTATAATTCTATAACCTTATCTTACTTTGTTTTTTCTTCTCTTAAAACCAAATATTAATTTCTTATTTTTAGTTTTTATGGTTTTCAGATGTAGAATATCCATTTTTCTCTTATGTATTTTGTCTATTTTCCCCTATTTTTTTCAACAGTTAATAACTCTTACTTTACATTTTTTGGCAGGAGGCTTCAATGAATAGACACTGGGGTGTCTGTTGTTGCTGTATATCTGTCTTCAAGTTGTGTCACATTCAGTAATGTTTAAAACTGGTTTATAACCATTTGAAAGACAGTAATGATCATCTCTTCCTAATTTTGCATTAAGTGAACTCATGTTCATAACATTAAATCAGTTAAAGTAAAATTACATACACTACAGAATTTAGCAAACTTCACATATCAGGACTCTCTGTCTCTCAAAACTGTTGTATATGGTGCAGTATTTTAGCAAGGCTAGTAATTTTTTTCTTTTTTACTGAATGCAAAACACGGTCTATAAGATAATTACAGAAACTCCAGATAACGTTACTGTTATTTTCCTTCAGAGAAGCTCAGTCTTTCCTCTGCTAGGACAATAGAATGTTGGCTGGTAATTTCAATATAACTGGGCTCCCAGCTGAGTGGTGGGTGCATTCAACTTTTTAGCAATCTGTCTACTCAACCACCAACACTTTGAACTCAGAGTTACTCCCCTGAACTCTCAGCCTTCTTGCCTCAGCAAACTCAGAGAGACAAAACTCCTTTATGCTTTATAATGGCTGTTTACGCTCACCCCTTTTAGCCTCTGACTCCTGGCAGCTTCACACTTCATACATGTCGACGGGAGAATTGTCTGTATGTCAGTCCAAGTTCTGTGCCCTTCCCTTCTCATTGGAATCTTGACCCTCAATTTTCCAACTCTGTTTTCTTCTATTTCATGATACTTGTTTTGGCTCCATGGTTTCTCTATCCTCCAGTAGTATCCGCCTGCCTAAATAACATATAGAATTTTCTTTTTTTTACATGCTTCTTCTGTGCCTCAAAGTGACAAAGATCGTAAGAAAAATTATAGCAGAAATTGTGAGCTCACATCTCTGTGGTTATCTCTCCCCTTCAGAATCTGGATGCCTTCAATCTTTGTTGATTCAGCATCTCTCTAATGACCTTAGATTTTAAAAATATTTATATTTTATTGTTAATCAAGATTTTCTAATTGTCTTTTATAGGTACATGAGACTATCATAAGTCACTTCCTCTTATGCAGAAGACCTGCCCTACTAGGCTAAGAATTGCTTAAAATTAATTTAATGTTTCAGTCTCTTCGTATCGTTGAGATTTAAAATGTGGCTGACACATAAAAAGTGACAGACAGTTAAGATATTTTGCATTTGTGTACAAAATACTCTTTCACAGTGATGCAAATTATATTACCTAATGTCTTCTAATCTTCCTGGTGTTCCTTTTCTCATGTATGTATCTATAGTACATACCCAGATCTTTCACTTTTATTTATCTTAACAATTGCTTTCTGTTCTTGACTTAATTAAAAATTTATTTATATTTATTCTTGACATTACTGTAATCTACGTATAGATAGATATCACATAATTCTTAATAAATTGAACTTTAACAAATAGAATTCAATATTTTAAATAAATACATGTACACTATTTTAAAATAAAACAATGTGGAATAAACAAGAAAAATAAGAAAATAAAAATTAGTCCTATGTCACAAGAATAATTATTAAATTAAATAAATTAAAATTTTAGAACTGAAATTAAAATTTAATTTAAAAAATTAATTGAAAATGTATTTAAATCTTAAACTTTAGTCCTATACCACAGAATGAGGTGGGGGCAGCTTGTTACGCTTTTCAGAAAGGGGTCCTGATGCAGACTCTAACAGAGGGTTCTTGGATCTCGCACAAGAAATAATTTGCGGCAAGTTCATACCGTAAAGTGAAAACAAGTTTATTAAAAAGGTAAAGGAATAAAAGAATTACTACTCCACAGGCAGAGCAGCCTCTAGGGCTGCTGCTTGCCCATTTTTATAGTTATTTCTTGATGATATGCTAAACAAGGGGTAAACTATTCATATATCCCCTTTTTAGACCATATAGGGTAACTTCCTGATGCTGCCATGACATTTGTAAACTGTCATGGTACTGGTGGGAGTGTAGTGGTGAGGATGACCAGCGGTCACTCTTGTCCATCTTAGTTTCTGTGGGTTTGGACCTGCTTCTTTACTACAATGTGTTTTATCACAGAGTCTTCCTGACCTGTATCTTGTGCCAACCTTCCCTCTTATTCTATGACTTACAATGTCTAATCTTTTAGGAATGCCACCCAGCATGTCTCAGCCTTATTTTACCAAGCCCATATTCAAGATGGAATTGCTCTGGGTCAAAAACCTCTGACATTATCACTCAGTAAGTTCTATATATAATGTCTTCCTAGTCATTATTTTGTTTTTCTAAAAATAATTCACTCTATGTAATTATTAAATTAAAATATTTATTTATTTAATTTTATGTAAAACTTATGGAGGAAACAGCATTATGAAATGGAAGGAATAACTGAATTTAGAATCTATCTTCTTTAATACATTTTAACATGTGAATCAATCCTGTAATTTTAGGAATATATAAAACATCAATAGTTAAAACAATTTTTAAAATTTTATTCTTTAATTTTAGACAGAGCATACAGACATTTTCTAATGACACATTATCCCATTTACTCTTTTTTCTAATTTTGTTCTAATTCCCTCCTCATCCTTGTTATATATATACATTTATATGTATACTATATATTTAAATTTCTGCATTTATGACAACAAAATATACATTTACTTAGTAAAGACTAAAAGCATGTCTTTCATTTACAGGAAATGATATCTGTTCATTTATTCTTAAACAATTTTAAACCAAATGTAATTAATAATAATATTTTATTTTTAATTTTTTTCACCAGGACATAATTGGGGTAGATTTCAGGTAGAAATGAAACTTAATGTACCATGACATTTGATATGGTTTGGCTCTGTGTCCCCGCCCAAATCTCATCTTGAATTGTAATCTCCACGTGTCAAGGGAGAGACCTGGAGGGAGGTGATTAAATCATGAGGGCAGTTGCCCCCATGCTATTCTCGAGATAGTAAGGGATTTCTCATGATTTCTGATGATTTAAAAGTGATAGTTTCCCCTGTGCGCTCTCTCTCTCTTTTTCTTGCCACCATGTGAAGAGGTACTTGTTTCTTCTTTACCTTCCACCATGTTTGTAAGTTTCCTGAGACCTCCCAGCCATAAGGAACTATGAGTCAACTAAAACTCTTTCCTTTGTAAATTACCCAGTCTCAGTTTTTTGATAGCAGTGTGAAAACAAACTCATAGAGTATTTATACAGTAATTTTATTACTAAGACTTTAAAATGTTTGGTGAAAGAGATGTGCTTACATTTCAATCATTTACTAATCTTTTCAGTGCAATTTTAAAGGAGTTTCAATGAGGCATAAACTGTATCTCATTATTAGATACTAGTTATTAATACTTTTTGACAAAATTCTCTGAAATACTCCAAATTTGCTGCTTAGGATATTATACCATAATTATATAATAATATATTATAAACATCAGATTTCTGAGAGAAAGTGTTTGAATTTCTCCCTTGCGTGTAACATTATCAAAGATAAACAACCCATCACATATGTCATTATTAATCAACATTTAAATGCACATATTAAAAATGTCCTTAAACTATTTTGATCTTATATACTCATGGAATTTTAATAAAATCAATATTTACAGAGAGCATTTAGAATGTATTTTAGTCAGTCTGAGAGTAACATATTTTCTCTGTGCTTAGTAGACTTCTTATGTTAATACAAAAATAGCAGATAAAACTAGTTCACATAAATGACAATTGGAATGTAAAATGACTCATTAAACATGAAAGTTGCTTTTTCCTTGAAGAACACAATGTCAACTTAATAATGGATCAAATACTTTCTTCCCTTTAGCTGATAACAAAGCAAAAATATATTTAGTTACAAAGAAGCAGAGCTGCATATTTCTAAACATATAATTTGCCCGTTGTAGAAAATAATCGGTTTTAAATTTATAACCAAACATTGCAAATAGATTAAGAAATTCATCAAGATATTGAAATAAAAATAAACTACTCCTCTCTTTAAGAACAAAGTGTGACTTATTTCTGTGTACAACCTTTTAAATGCCTACTTACCTGTGTTCCTTGCACATAGTAGGTGATGGCTACTGATGTGATAATAATAGTTTCTAGGATTTTTATACAAAACAAAATGGTAACACTTTGTTTTGGGAGAGACATTATTCTCATAATGTTATTTTATTATTTTAAATAAATAATTTTATTATTTTATTAACTAGTCTTGTAAAACAGTGTTAGATCAGTTATAATGAACTATTATGAGTATACAGAAAAGACAGAACATTTATATTTTAATAATTCAACTTTTGTAGAGATAAATTGACTCCATAAATTAATGTACTCATCATTGCTCTTTACAAACTTGTATTTCTACAGTTTTGTATGACTGTGTGTGACAAATGCCTATTATGTGTGCTTGACTTAGAATACCTTATAGTTAATGAAGTACTTATTATTCTCCATGGGAAGCTAGGTATTACACTTTTCAAAACTTTTTTAAAACTTTGACTTTCAAAATAACTGAAAGAACAACACATTAAATTTTGAGTAATCTTCATCTAGATTCAATAGTTACTAACTTTTGCCATATTTATTTCCTCTCTCTCTCTCTCTCTCTATATATATATATACACACACACATATGTATATATGTACATATATTGTAGGTAAACATTTATTTTTCTTTGTTAGGATCATTTGAAGTGAGTTCCACCGATCATATTTACTTCTATTTATTTTAGTTTTTTTTTAATAAAAACAAAGCCAGTCTTCTGCATAACTAATAAATGATTTAATATACAGGAAAATTCAAATTGATAAAATACACAATAAAAATATCTACATGTAAATTTCCTCAGTTAACCCTATAATTCATACAGAACTGGATTTTTTAAAAGACAATCTTGTATAATCATATATTATGCAAGGATATAGTGGGTGCATCTCTGTGGAAACCTACAATCATTGCAGGAAAGGCAGAACATTATCTCCCATTCAAGATGAACCACAAATGTAAGGTAATATATTCTTTTCATGGTACAAGAAGCAGAAATGCTGAGAAAGATAAACTTTTAACTCTCAGGGGCACAGACTTTATTCCACATGAAGTTGGGACCAATGGAACCAAAAAACCTTCCTGTGTGCATCAAGAGACTGATGCCAAATAACAAACAACAGCAACCTTCTGCAGGAGGAGCAAAAGCACAGACACTTCTCACCTGGGGACTCACCTGGGGAAGGTTTGTAGGTTCTGCTGAAAGCTGAAGATGGAACAGAAACCCTGGAAAAAAAAAAAAAAGCCTTTTGATATTCCTTGAATCACTTTACACTCAAGATAACAGGAGCCTCCCACCCAAGAAATTTAAAACTATGTATTCCGATATAGGTAATAATAAAATGCTATATGATTCCATCTATGGAATAAATTGATATAAACCCTATCACTATCACTACATGCCAGAAAAAAAAATAATAAAGTGGCATACTTATTTCTTAGCTCAAATCCTATTTACCATATTTTCTGTGATTCTTTTTCACACTCAGCATAAAACATTATAAAAATACCGAAGGAAAAAAAAAAAAAACAAGAAGGAAAAGAAAATGAAGAAACAATCTAAGAAATAAACAGCTATGAGAAAACAAAACCTAGAATGATACAGACATCAGAACTCTAAATTGGGAATGAAAATAACAACAAATAACATTTTGGAAAATCTAGTAGGAAATGTGGAGAATGTGCCTGAACAAATGACGAATTTAGTAAACATTTAAAAGTATAAAAATAAGAGCCTCAGGAAATGATACAAGTGAAAACACACATCAGAGGTTAAAAATTCCTTTGAAGAGTTAGCACAAGATAAGACATAGCAGTTAAATTAAATGCAAATTATTTCAAATTATTCCAACTGATATGTAAAGAACAGAAAAGGAGGGAAAAATAAGAGAGAATTTGAGTTTTTGGCCAAGATTCATAGCATGTACTATATTTACCAACCTTTCTGATGCAACTAAAAAAATACAAAATATATGGAACAAGGGTTTTCAGATCTCAAAGTCAGTCCATGACAGTATGGCTAAAAAAGGGAAAACAAATGAGCTTAGCCCCATAATGTACCCACTGTACTTCCTGAAAAAACCCCATGTCGCAGAGCAGTGGTCCCCAACCTTTTTGGCACCAGGAACTGGTTTCATGAAAGACAATTTTTCCCTGGACAAGGCTGTGATGGGGGATGGTTTCAGGATGAAACTCTTCCACCTTAGATCATCAGGCATTAATTTGACTCTCATAAGTAGCACTGCAACCTAGATCCCTCGCATGTGCAGTTCACAGTAGGGTTCCTGCTCCTATGAGAAACTAATGACACAGCTGATCTGACTGGAGGCAGAGTTTAAGCAGTAATGCTCACTTGCCCACCGCTCGCCTCCTGTTGTGAAGCAGTTCCCAACAGGCGGCAGGTAGGTACTGTGTCCGCAGCCTGGAGTTTAGGGACTCCTGCATTGGAGCGTGAAGGTGCGAACAAAGCAGAGCCCAGTGGTTTTCCTGCGTGGGGAGACAGAACTCAGATTCTAGCGAAGCTAAGGCAGCTACAGAGTGCGAGACAGAGTACCAAAGAGGAGAGAATTGCAAGGAAAGAGAGCTCTCTCCATCTGCACAAGCTTTATCATGTATCTTCAGTTGAGCAAAACCACAGCAATGTGTATAAAGAATTACCCAAGGCTTGGGGGGAAAAAAAAAAAAAACCAGGAGGCAGAAGGAACTATCGGTTGAACTTTCAAAAGGCCAGGAATAGTTTATGTTTTTATACGCCACAATGAAAAAAATCTCTTAATTTATAAGGCATGAGGTATTGTATTCAGAAGATATTCAATAATAGGACAAAACTAGTCTTAAAAAGACTAGCTCTGTCTGAAACAGTTTAAAGGAAAACTCAAATAGGCAAAACTGATTTGATTCCAAATAACAATAAAAATTAGTGCACAGATCAAGGCTATTTAAAAGAATAAAAAATACATAAGATAAAACTTGTCATGTTTAGCATACGATCAAAAATTGGCACATATACAACAAGTTAGGAAAAAAAGCAATATGTAGGAGATGATTGAAACAGATCACAAAATGATGTTGTTACCAGCAGCAAATTTATATGAGAATCTGCAACAACCTCAATTCTTGCTTCCTCAGATGAAAAAATTCGACCGAAGGGGCATAAGGCAGAGTAAGAGACTGAAACAAGTTTTAGAACAAAAGTGAATATTTATTAACAAGTTTTAGACAAAGAACCAAAGGAAGTAAAGTACACTTGGAAGATGGCCAAGTCAGTAATTTGAAAGATTCACATGTGTGGTCTGACCTTTGAATGAGGGTTGTATGTGTTTGCGTGCTCCAGAGGGTTGCATCTCTTCTCCCCTGATTCTTCTGTTGGGGTGGGCTATCTGTCTGCACAGTGGCCTGCCAGCACTTGGGAGAGGCAGCATGTACAGTGTGTTTACTGAAGTTGCATGTATTCTCACTTGAGGCGTTTTTCCCTTACCAGTTGAGTGTTCCTAGAGGAAGCTCATATAGCAGTTAAATTCCACCATTTAGCCTGATAGTGCTCATGCTTAAGCCCACTTGCCCAACTCCTGAGATCTTATTGGGAAGCTGCTGATCACTAGGTTCTGGTGTTGGGAGACTGCTTTTTCATAGCAATGGTTGCAACCAATTATTATTCTAGAAAGGCAGTTTAACAACCAACTGACCATCACCTGATGGTCTCCTGACTTTCCTGAAGGTGGAGTCCTTGCCTGCCCTGCTCATGTCTTGTTACTGCTTATTAGTGTAACAATATCAATGATAAACTTAACAGACAAGGACAGTATCACAGTCATTATAACCATATCCTATAAAAAAAAAAAAAAAAAAAAAAAAAAAAAAAAAGAAAAGCTTGGGCATATTAACTACCGAATAGGGAGCTATAAAAAAGTCCCCCATTGAATCTCTAGAGGTGAAAAAGTTGTAAACAACTTCTAAGATGGAACATGCATTGAATGGGATTAATAGCAGAGCAGATACTATAGAAGATAAAATTTCTGAACTTGATTAAAATTATAGATAGCCCATGATATGCAATTTACCCATGTAACAAACCTGAACATGTACCCCTTGAACCAAAAGAAAAGCTGGAAAAAAATTATAAATGAATATATCCAAAGAGCTCAACTCCAAGCACTATGAACACACAGAAAACTACCCTATGACTCACCATCATAATAATCTACTTTACATAGTGTACTGATTCAAATATTAATCTCATCCAGAAACACACTCACAGATATTCAGAATACTGCTTAACCAAATAGTTGGGTACCTCTGGACTGAAAGAAAAAAAAAAAAAATAAAACCAAAACCTAAAATTCATTAGCCCAAAATGTCTTTTAAAATGAAGAAAAAATCAGAACTCTCTTAGATATATCAAACCTTTAAAAAAGCTATTACCAATATATATATGCACTGCAAAACATGTTAAAAGAGGTATTTCAAGAATATGGAAAATAAAACTAGATGGAAATCTATACAAAGAAATGAAGAACACCAGAAATGGTAAACATATGTATTTATACATATATTTATAAAGTCTCTGTAAATAACAATAGCTAAAAGAAAAATGATAATAATGTAGTGTAGAGTTTAAACCATATAGAAGTAAGTTGTATGAATAATAAAACAGGGTGAGAGGGAAAATGGTACTGTACTGCAGTAAATGGCTTATAGGTAAAATAGCAATTTGCTGAACTCAGAAATGGAAAATAGAGAAATAGAAATATAACATTTGAAAGCTAAGAACTGGACTGGGACTCATTCATAGTCAGGCCTGAAAACACACACAATAAAGATAAACATTGTCCAAACAACAAAAATTATTTAACATCTTAGTCTAGTTAATATCAATAACTACTGTTTCTTCACCAATTTACATCTTTAAACTTTACTTAATTTCTTATTCCTTAAATGTGAAGTTAAGATACCCAAGCATAGAATTCCCCCATACTGATTTTGGGAAGGATTTACTTAAGCTGGGATTTGCTATGGATTGAAGCTTCCATAGCTTTATGGAATTGCAACCCATAGCAAATCCCAGCTTTAGTAAGTCTTTCCCAAAATCAATTAATACAAGCTCAAATTATGTGATAAATTCTTTCTAATACCCTCTTAGGATGCTCCATTGTTCCCCATGATGTGTTTTGTTTGTTTGTTTGTTTGTTTTTCCATTGGTGAAATAAGGGGTTCTACTATGTTGGTTAGTGTTCTCCAGAGAAACATTTACTCACACAATTATGAAGGCTAAGAACCCACAGTCTGGTATCTCCAAGAGCCAGTAGTGTAGTTACAGTCTAAGACTTAAGGTCTCAGAACCAGGACAGCTGATGGTATATGCCAATCCAAGTTCAGAGAAGACTAATATTTCAGCTCAAAGACATTCAGCAGAAAGCAAATTCTTCTTTCATTACTTTTCTTCTCTTCAGACCTTCAACAGATTGGATGAGGCTTATCTATATTGGTGAGGGGTATCTGCTTCACTCAGTCTACCAATTCAAATGTTAGTATCACCCAGAAGCACTAGGTGGTATTACTGGTTGAATCACAGAAGAAAAATATTGTTTCTTTCTCCGTACTTTGTGTCCCAGTCAAGTTGACACATAAAATTAACCATCACAAGTGTGTTTCTGGTGGTCTTTAGCTGGAGAACATTAATATAATATGAGTCACAAACACACACAATAATAAAGCAATATGTTATACTAATACAAATGACAACATGGAATCATAAAATTACCCAAATAATCCAAAGTGAGGCAGCAAAAGATTTAAAAAAGAAAACAAATAAGAGACAAATAGAAAACTAGTAGCAAGATAGTAGGTTTAAAAATAGTCAAAACATCTCAATAATATATATTTTCAGATTGGGGGACAAAAAGGCAAGGTTCAAACACATGTTATCTACACAGGACCAGTTCAAATATAAAGACAATTAGGCTAAAATAAAAGTTTATGCATAGATAAGCCATATTTACACTAATCAAAAGAAATTCATATTGGCTGTATTAATAACAGAAGAAGGATATTTCCAACCAAAAATATTATCAGGGTTAAAGAAGATAAATGTATGCTGATAAATGTGACAATCACCAAAAAGACATTACAATGTTAAACTTTTATGCACATAATAAACTACTTCAAAAACCAGGAAACCTGAGAAGGGAAATAGAAAAATTCACAGTTAAACTCGGAGATATCAATAACACCTTCTCAATAACTGGCAGAATAAGAAGAAAGAAACAGTGTAAGTATATGGAAGACATAATCAACATCGTCAACCAACTTGACCTGGTTGATATCTATAAAACACTACCTAATAGCAGCAGAATATGCATCTTTTTTTCTGGTACACATGGAACATTTACAAATGTAAGTCTTACTTTAGGACTTAGAACTAGTATAAATAAATTTTAAAAGTTTTAAATCATATAAAAGAAGGAAGTATGGTTTCAGATAACAAGTGAATTATATGATAACCAGTAACAAATATATTTTTAGAAATTCCTCAAATATTTGGAAATTACATAATTTCTTAATAATTCCTGTGTCTAAAAGGAAATCAAGAAAGGGATAGAAACTATATTGAATTTAGTGAAAATGAAAACAGTGTATCAAATTTTGTAGCAAACAGATAAAGTAGTGCTTTGAAAAATATTCATGGCACTATACACTTACTTTAGAAAAAAAGAGAGGTCTCAAATAAATGAGTTTATCTTCCCTTTAAAAAACATGAAAAGAGCAAATTAATCTTTAAGACAACAAAAAATAATAATTTTGTAACAACAAAATTACTGAAATAAAACAATACATGAATAGAGAAAATCAATGAACCCCAAAATGTATTATTTTAAATCATCAGTAAAATTGATAACTATCTAGTCAGAGTAATCAGGAAAAATAGTATCAGAAACGAGATCAGAAATAATTATTTATGTTATGCATAATAAAAATGTTATAAAGGCTATTATTGAAAAAATTGTACCAATGCATTTTACAACTTACATGAAATTGACAAACTCCATGAAAAAAATATCTATTGGTGACCACTCAGGAAGATATACATGACCATAATACTAATTACCAAATACTTTTTATGAGAATAGCATTATCTTGATACCAAAAACACTCATGTTACAAGAAAAGAAAGAACAAAATACATTATGAAATAGGTGTAAAAACTCTACTTACATTTTAAATAATCGGATACAACAATGTATAAAAGGGATACTTTATAACAAGATAATATATCAATTCAACATCTGAAAAACATCAGTGTTAATCACCATAATTTTAGAGTTTAAAAGAACTTTATCATTTTATCAACTAGTGCAATTTTTTGTTTTGTTTGCTTGTTTGCTTTACAAAACCCAGAATCTGTAGTAATCTCAGTAAACAAATATAAAAATATTTTCTTAAACTGGTAAAGGGCATCCATGAAATATCTACATATATAATTGTATTAATAGTGAAAGACTATCTGCTTTCCTTTTAAGATTAGGGAAAAGGAAAGCATATCAATTGCTACCATTTTTATTCAACAATTTATTGCAGATTATATCCAAGGAAAATTAAAATAAATAAGCTTCAAACAAATTAAAAGAAAAAAACTAAAACTTTTTTATTTGAAAATAACATCATCATCAATGTAAAACCCCTTAAAACTTATAAAAGCTACTATATAAGTAATAAAATAATTCGGAAAATTTGCAGAATATGTTGCCAATATACAAATATCAATTAAATGTCTATATAGTAGCAATAAATCAGAACTAGACATTTTTAAAATAACATGTTCAAGACCATCAAAAATATAACACTAACAAAATATGTGCAATATTTGGACAGTTAACAGTTCAAAACACGACTGGAAAAAGTAAATATTATAAATAAAGAAGAATACTATCTTCATTGATTAGAAGACAATATTTTATTCAAATACTAATTCATATATTGAATGCATCCAAAATATCTCAAGAGCCTTATTTTTACAGAAATAGACAAGGTTATTCTAAAATTTATATGAAAATATAAATTAGAATTACTAAAATAATATTGCAAAATTAATTAGAGCAGTGTTTTATTGAAATAAAGGCATACAGATCTATGAAACAGAGCAGAAAAACAAAAAAATAGATGCAGACATATATCATCGATTTATTTTTTCAAAATTACAAGTAGGCAATTTAATAGTGAAAGAATGATTTTTTTTCTACAAATGGTGCTGAAAAAAAATGGATATACATAAAAAAAGAAAGGAAGGATGGAAGGAGAGGGAGAGAGGCGGGAAAAGAAGAAAACAAATACCAAACAAAATTTATTTCACAACAAAATTAACTTGCAATAGAACATTCCTAAAAATGTAAATGTCAACAATCTTAGTTACCTTAACTGTGCAAATATTTCTCGGTGAAAACACAAAAGAAGACCCTTTTCATAATCAGTAAATTGAACATTATAAAATTTTAAAATTTACTTTCTAATGACACTGCTATGAAAGTGAAAATGTAGACAACAGGTTTGGAAAAATATCATGAGTAGACAATCAACTCAATAAAAACTGAGAAAATATTTTGAACAGCTGACTTACGAAGGAAGAGTATGTGGGTGGCAAATGGGCATTTTAAAGAATGCTCAATGCTGCTCATCAAGGTGGAATGCAAAAGCTCTCTAGAATGGCTGTTTTTTGTAAAAGTTGAAAATACAAAATGTTGGTTATTATGTGGATCAAGTGAAACTTTCCTACACCAAAGGATGGCAAATGTTCCAAACATGAACCGATTGGCATTATTTTAAGCAAAACCTACCATAAAAAACAGGCATTCCAATCCTTGAAATTTAACTAAGGAACCTAAAATGTGTGTCTACAAAATGACATGCATATAAATATTCATAGCAGCTTTATTAGCAATAGTTCTAAATTTGAAACAACCCTAATGATCATCAACATTAATAATGAAACAAATTAACAACCAAGCAAATTATAGTGTATCTATATAATGGAATGATATATAGCACTAACTATACACAGCCATATGGATAAATAGTAAAATAATTACAGAGTGAAAGAGAGCTAGAAAAGATAATATTGTGCATGAATCCATTTATATAACACTCTAGAAAATACAAACTAATCTATAGTGACAGAAAACAGATAAGTTGTTGCTTGGAAAGGCAGAATGATGAATTTGCAGATGAGGAAGAGGAGATTAAATAGCAGCATGGTAAAAGTCTTGGGAGTGACAGATGTTTATTATCTTGATTTTAGTGATGTTTCCATGAGTTCATACATATGTCAAAATCACCAATTGTACATTTTAAATATATACATATATTTAAATACATATTTAATACATTACTTATACATTATTGGTCATACATATTTACATATAAGACATACACGGAAAAATTGTATGTATGATCAAGTATAAAAATACCTGGAAACTGGAGTGGCTATATTCATATTAGACACTTCAGAATTTAGAGCAAGTAAGTACCTCATGGATAAAAAGGAATCTTGAATAAGAAAATAGAGCAATTAAGCAAGAAGATATAGCCATCCTAATTTTATATGGACTTAAAGGCAGTCTGTCAAAATACATAAAGCAAAAGCTGGTAGAACTGAATCAGATATTTCAACACCACTGTCTCAGAAAATGAAATAACTTACATACAGACCAGAAAACTTTACATAAGAAACAGATACACACTATCAAACTACTTCCTTAATTGATATAGAAGACTCCAATAAACAAGATAAAATTGAACTTTCTTTTCAAATGCATGAGGAATATTTATGAAGATGTATAATGTACCAGACCACAAAAAAATGATTCATTTAAGGAAATTGAAATATTACAAGGTATTTTCTCTGTACATTCATGTTTATAGCAGCACAATTCCCAATTGCAAAAATGTGAAATCAGCCTAAATGCCCATCGATCAACTAAAACATACAGTATTATATATATATATATATATATATACACACACACACACACACACACCCCATGGAATAC
>NW_016806626.1:673272-676290 GCF_001698545.2 Rhinopithecus bieti
ATAGCAGCACAATTCCCAATTGCAAAATGTGAAATCAGCCTAAATGCCCATCGATCAACTAAAACATACAGTATTATATATATATATATATATATACACACACACATACACACACACACCCCATGGAATACTACTCAGCCATAAAAAGAAACCAAATAATGACATTTACTGCAACCTGAATGGAATTAGAGAATATTATCCTGTTAAGTGATGTAAGTCCGGAATGGAAATTCTGTTAAGTGATGTAAGCCAGGAATGGAAAACCAAATATCATGTGGGAGCTAAGTTATGAGGACATAAAGGTGTAAGAATGATACAATGTGCTTTGGGGACTTGGGGGAAAAGTTGGGAGTCGGGTGAAGGATAAAATTACAGTGTACACTGTTGGGGTGATGGGTGCACCAGACTCAGAAATCACCACTTAAGAACTTGTTTACATACAAAAATAAATAAATACATACATGCATATTAAAAAAGGAAACAACCTGAAATACCTGGAAGTAAATTAAACACAACAGTAAACTCTCCAAAAGTTGATCCTCATTATTTGCAGATTTCGTACTTGCAAATTTGCCTTCTTGCTAAAATTTATTTGTAAATCTCAAATCAATACTGCCAGCATTTGACCAGGCATCTGTTAACACAGAGCTCTGAAAATTTGAGCCCCTGATGCACACATTCCTAGCTGAGAATGATGAGGTAATACTCTGTCTTTTTGTTTGGGCTCTTTGAAGAAATGCTAGATTTGTCTCTGGGGCCATTTGGACAAGGTTTGAATCCCAGCTCTAGTACCTGTCTCAACCTGATTGACTCTTTAAAAAAAAAAAAAAAAAATACAGAAGCAGGCATTTGGATGCTCTCCAAGATGGCCGAATAGGAATAGCTGCAGTCTGCAGCTCCCAGTGTGAGTGATGCAGAAGATGGGTGATTTCTGCATTTCCAACTGAGGTACCGGGTTCATCTCACAGGGGCTTGTCAGGCAGTGGGTGCAACCCAAGGAGCAGGGTCGGGTATCGCCTCACCCAGGAAGCACAAGGGATCGGAAATTCCCTTTCCTAGCAAAGGGAACTTGACAGAGGGTACCTGGAAAATTAGGACACTCCCACCCTAATACTGTGCCTTTCCAATGGCCTTAGCAAAGGGCACACCGGATTATATTCCATGCCTGGCTTGGGGTCCCACTTCCATGGAGCCTCCCTCATTGCTAGCACAGCAGTCTGAGATCAAACTGTGAGGCGGCAGCGAGGCTGGGGAGGGGTGTCCTCATTTGCTGAGACTTGAGGAGGTAAACAAAGCTGCCTGAAAGCTCGAACTGGGTGGAGCCCACCACAGCTCAAGGAGGCCTGCCTGCCTCTGTAGACTCCACCTCTGGGGACAGGACATAGCTGAACAAAAGGAAGCAGAAACTTCTGCAGACTTAAACATCCCTGTCTGACAGCTTTGAAGAGAGCAGTGGTTCTTCCAGCATGGAGTTTGAGGTCTGAAAACGGACAGACTGCCTCCTCAAGTGGGTCCCTGACCCCGGAGTAGCCTAACTGGGAGACATCTCCCAGTAGGGGTGACTGACACCTCATATGGCCAGATGCCCCTCTGAGAGGAAGCTTCCAGAGAAAGGATCAGGCAGCAACATCTGCCATTCTGCAGCCTCCGCTGGTGATACCCAGGCAAACAGGGTCTGGAGTGAAACCCCAGCAAACTCCAACAGAGCTGCAGCTGAGGGTCCTGACTATTAGAAGGAAAACCAACAAACAGAAAGGTCATCCACACCCAAACCCCATCGTCATCAAAGATCAAAGGTAGATAAAACCACAAAGATGGGGAGAAGCCAGAGCAGAAAAGCTGAAAATTCTACAAAGCAGGGCACCTCTTCTCCTCCGAAGGAACGCAGCTCCTCACCAGCAACAGAACAAAGCTGGATGGATAATGACTTTGACAGTTGAGAGAAGGTTTCAGACGATCAGTAATAACAAACATCTCTCAGCTAAAGGAGGATGTTTGAACCCATCGCAAATAAGCTAAAAACCTTGAAAAAAAGATTAGACAAATGGCTAACTAGAATAACCAGTGTAGAGAAGTCCTTAAATGACCTGATGGAGCTGAAAACCATGGCACGAGAACTATGTGATCCATGCAGAAGCTTCAGTAGCTGATTTGACCAAGTGGAAGAAAGGGTATCAGTGACTGAAGATCAGATGAATGAAATGAAGCGAGAAGAGAAATTTAGAGAAAAAAGAGTAAAACAAATGAACAAAGCCTCCAAGAAATATGGGACTATGTGAAAAGACCAAATTGAAGTCTGATTGGTGTACCTGAAAGTAACAGGGAGAATGGAACCAAGTTGGAAAACACTCTGCAGGATATTACCCAGGAGAACTTCCCCAACCTAGCAAGGCAGGCCAACATTCAAATTCAGGAAATACAGAGAACGCCACAAAGATACTCCTTGAGAAGAGCACCTCCAAGACACATAATTGCCAGATTCACCAAAGTTGAAATGATGGAAAAAATGTTAAGGGCAGCCAGAGAGAAAGGTCGGGTTATCCATGAAGGGAAGCCCATCAGACTAACAGTGGGTCTCTCGGCAGAAACTCTACAAGCCAGAAGAGAGTGGGGGCCAATACTCAACATTATTAAAGAAAATAATTTTCAACCCAGAATTTCATATCCAGCCAAACTAAGCTTCATAAAGGAAGGAGAAATAAAAACCCTCACAGACAAACAAATGCTGAGAGATTTTGTCACCACCAAGTCTGCCTTAAAACAGCTTCTGAAGGAAGCACTAAGCATGGAAAGGAACAACTGGTACCAGCCACTGCAAAAACATCCCAAATTGTAAAGACCATTGATGCTAGGAAGAAAGTGCATCAACTAACGAGCAAAATAACCAGCTAACATTATAATAACAGGATCAAATTCACACATAACAATATTCCCACTACTACTCTTAAACATTGCCCTAGCCAATACAAGAAGACAATAAAGGAAAAAAAAATTCTTCAAATTGAAAAGAAACAAAAC
>NW_016806626.1:676485-691888 GCF_001698545.2 Rhinopithecus bieti
AAAAAAAAAAAAAAAAATACAGAAGCAGGCATTTGGATGCTCTCCAAGATGGCCGAATAGGAATAGCTGCAGTCTGCAGCTCCCAGTGTGAGTGATGCAGAAGATGGGTGATTTCTGCATTTCCAACTGAGGTACCGGGTTCATCTCACAGGGGCTTGTCAGGCAGTGGGTGCAACCCAAGGAGCAGGGTCGGGTATCGCCTCACCCAGGAAGCACAAGGGATCGGAAATTCCCTTTCCTAGCAAAGGGAACTTGACAGAGGGTACCTGGAAAATTAGGACACTCCCACCCTAATACTGTGCCTTTCCAATGGCCTTAGCAAAGGGCACACCGGATTATATTCCATGCCTGGCTTGGGGGTCCCACTTCCATGGAGCCTCCCTCATTGCTAGCACAGCAGTCTGAGATCAAACTGTGAGGCGGCAGCGAGGCTGGGGGAGGGGTGTCCTCATTTGCTGAGACTTGAGGAGGTAAACAAAGCTGCCTGAAAGCTCGAACTGGGTGGAGCCCACCACAGCTCAAGGAGGCCTGCCTGCCTCTGTAGACTCCACCTCTGGGGACAGGACATAGCTGAACAAAAGGAAGCAGAAACTTCTGCAGACTTAAACATCCCTGTCTGACAGCTTTGAAGAGAGCAGTGGTTCTTCCAGCATGGAGTTTGAGGTCTGAAAACGGACAGACTGCCTCCTCAAGTGGGTCCCTGACCCCGGAGTAGCCTAACTGGGAGACATCTCCCAGTAGGGGGTGACTGACACCTCATATGGCCAGATGCCCCTCTGAGAGGAAGCTTCCAGAGAAAGGATCAGGCAGCAACATCTGCCATTCTGCAGCCTCCGCTGGTGATACCCAGGCAAACAGGGTCTGGAGTGAAACCCCAGCAAACTCCAACAGAGCTGCAGCTGAGGGTCCTGACTATTAGAAGGAAAACCAACAAACAGAAAGGTCATCCACACCCAAACCCCATCGTCATCAAAGATCAAAGGTAGATAAAACCACAAAGATGGGGAGAAGCCAGAGCAGAAAAGCTGAAAATTCTACAAAGCAGGGCACCTCTTCTCCTCCGAAGGAACGCAGCTCCTCACCAGCAACAGAACAAAGCTGGATGGATAATGACTTTGACAGTTGAGAGAAGGTTTCAGACGATCAGTAATAACAAACATCTCTCAGCTAAAGGAGGATGTTTGAACCCATCGCAAATAAGCTAAAAACCTTGAAAAAAAGATTAGACAAATGGCTAACTAGAATAACCAGTGTAGAGAAGTCCTTAAATGACCTGATGGAGCTGAAAACCATGGCACGAGAACTATGTGATCCATGCAGAAGCTTCAGTAGCTGATTTGACCAAGTGGAAGAAAGGGTATCAGTGACTGAAGATCAGATGAATGAAATGAAGCGAGAAGAGAAGTTTAGAGAAAAAAGAGTAAAAACAAATGAACAAAGCCTCCAAGAAATATGGGACTATGTGAAAAGACCAAATTGAAGTCTGATTGGTGTACCTGAAAGTAACAGGGAGAATGGACCCAAGTTGGAAAACACTCTGCAGGATATTACCCAGGAGAACTTCCCCAACCTAGCAAGGCAGGCCAACATTCAAATTCAGGAAATACAGAGAACGCCACAAAGATACTCCTTGAGAAGAGCACCTCCAAGACACATAATTGCCAGATTCACCAAAGTTGAAATGATGGAAAAAATGTTAAGGGCAGCCAGAGAGAAAGGTCGGGTTATCCATGAAGGGAAGCCCATCAGACTAACAGTGGGTCTCTCGGCAGAAACTCTACAAGCCAGAAGAGAGTGGGGGCCAATACTCAACATTATTAAAGAAAATAATTTTCAACCCAGAATTTCATATCCAGCCAAACTAAGCTTCATAAAGGAAGGAGAAATAAAACCCTCACAGACAAACAAATGCTGAGAGATTTTGTCACCACCAAGTCTGCCTTAAAACAGCTTCTGAAGGAAGCACTAAGCATGGAAAGGAACAACTGGTACCAGCCACTGCAAAACATCCCAAATTGTAAAGACCATTGATGCTAGGAAGAAAGTGCATCAACTAACGAGCAAAATAACCAGCTAACATTATAATAACAGGATCAAATTCACACATAACAATATTCCCACTACTACTCTTAAACATTGCCCTAGCCAATACAAGAAGACAATAAAGGAAAAAAAAATTCTTCAAATTGAAAAGAAACAAAACTCTCTTTATTTGCAGAAAGGATGAAAATCTACATAGAACATACCAAATTACCAACAACAGGAAAAGCTACTAGCACTAAATAAGTGAGTTTACCAATGTGGCAAGATACTTGGTTAATATGCCTGGGCAAAAGATTTGAACAGATATTCACCAAAAGAAATATGGCAAATGATCACATTAAGATATGCTCAAATCATAGTCAATAAGGTAACCTAAATTAGAATCATAGTGAGATACTACCAGATTCTTAACACAGTGGTTCAAGTTTAAAATGTATAGTACTATTGGTGATAATGTGGGACAACTGAAACTGTTGTGAATGCTCGGTAATATATTAAAATATTTTGAAAATGAGTTTTCCCTTTTCTTAAGTATTCAACATGCTTTTTGCTATATAACCCAATACTCGAATTGCCAGTTATCAGTTAAGAGAAATGGAAACATGTATTCACGAAACTGTGAATGTGCATAGTAACATTATTAATAATATTTCAAATATAGGAATCATATCAAATTTAAGTTTGGATGGATACATAGGAACACAAGGATGAGTAAAATAGAATACTCTACTCTGTACTAAAAAAAAGAATGAATTATTGCTACCGGCAAACTCCTGGTTAAATTTCAAAAGCATTTTATTATGTGAGAAAAACCAGGTACCAAAAGCTAGGTACTATATTATTCTATTTATATGATAGTATGAAAAAGGTTTAACTATAGGGTCAAATATCAAATCAGTCATGGCCAGAGGCTGTTGCCTGGGATGAGGGAAGTGATAGTAAAGGGCATGAGGGGACTTCATTATGACAATGGAATTGTTTCGTATTTTCATTTTGATGATGGTTATATGACTTCATACATTTGCCATAAGTCATTGAGCAATATAGTTTTAAATACTGTTATTTTATCCAGTTTAGACCTCAATAAGCCTGATTTTATTGTTTTGGGAAATTAAAAAATTACACTCTGTTTCTCCAAGACAAACACCTAGCCTGCACGAGACATATATTATCTAAAGATAGTCTCCCATTTTATTAAGTAAATGACTTTACATTTATATTGTTTTTCTGTAATTTATTTTCCTTTTAATGTTTCTTTTATAAAAGTTTATTTCTTTCTCACATTTATATTTATTTCCAAATCATTTGCGTGTTCCTGTCTGTCAATCAAAAATAAATGGGTTAATTTATAAATTATACAGTTACTAAGATTTAGTCAAAAGTGATTTCTGTGCAGTCACAAAAACTAAAACATTAGTTTAGGAGTATGAAATTGAAAATATCTTGATTATTAATTGCACAAAATATTTTATACACACACATCTCTTGTTCAGAAATAATTTACTATTATGTTAAAAGATTCATTAGAGCAGCATAAAGTACATTAAATTATACAAGAAAATTTAAATAAAAATACAAAGACTTAGGGAATAAGGTTAGTATATCCTTAAATTCTAGTTTTTTATGTAGAGGCCAAAAAACTTCCCTCCAAACTTTGTAGCAAAGACAAAATTCGCACTGTGCATGAGGTGAATAGAAATCTGATGTTCTAGAAAAGCACAAATAATATAAGTAAAGAGACAATTGTTATTTGCTTTTGCCGCCATAAAGAATATATTCTGAGCAATATTTTAACCACAAGCTAAGGATAAACATAGATTGTTATATCCCTCAACAGAGATTAAGGTACTCACATCAAATAACTTTTTTTTAAGTAATTACATGAAAAGGAGTGATTCAAATATCTGATTCTCAGGTAGCCTATCTTAATCCAAGGGACGTTTGATATCATACAGAGAAATGAACAAGTCTATACCGATTTGATAATTTTAATAAATATATTTTATCTCTGAACACTTCTTTTTAACTACTAAATCTTCTGCCCCAAACCCTAGGAATAAAATGTTCTTTTCCTCTTGAGGAGGTTTCTTTCTTCATCTTCCTTTGTCTTTAAAATTGTAAGATCTAGAGGTCCAAATTGGGGTGAAGACCTACAGGAAATGGGTCAAAGAAGCCACTCAACTTAATTTTATTTTCTGCCAGGGATTGGAGATCCAAATTAAACTCTGTGATTCACATATAGTCACCATTTCAGGCAACTAAATGGAGTTTGGGCCAAAGCTCAGCTTGTGATCAAGTTAATACATTTGACAGGTGCAGATGCATCTGCCTTCCTCAGGAACCTAAAACAGTGCCTACTGGAAGCAGATGAGTTTTATTTTACTTTGTATCCATTATTCTTTTTCTAGTAGACATGGCTGAACAAAAAAAATTTATCCGCATTAACCTATAGTTTAATTTCTGGCCAATACTTTGTTTTTCCTGAAAACTAGTAGCTTAGGTTCTCACCTCTTTTACTAACAGCTTCACTCATGACTCTTCCACAGGAGTGGCATAGTTATTTTAGTGTTGCTAACATCCAAGGGTTTTTCTTAAAATGAAAGTGAGCTTTTATAAAGCAATTAGCTCATTTCAAAATAAGCCAACTGAATTATTTGATCCTTTCTATCAGGACACTAAAATGAATTCAAACTGAAAAGTTTTACCCTGAATGCATTTTGATCATTGCTATTTCCTGAACAATATTCTAAAGCAATACTCATTTCAGTGAGGATATCATGTAACTAAGTCCAGAGAAGATGACTTTCTTTCAGAGCAATCTACTTCAAAATTATATCATCATAACTGTACTCTAAATGGACCTACCAGTCTTTGAAATGTTTTAAAAATAAAGTTTTCCAACACCAGTTCTAATTTTACATAGAAGTCTTTTAAAATAGGGTGAAAAATATGCTACCTATTTTTTACAGTGAGAAAAGGAGGTGACATAAAAACTAAATAAATTGCACATTTCTTTGTGGTGTAACATTTATCCATGTTCCATCTTAACCCCGAGCAGGCAAATTTACTTTCCTCGAAACCAAGAACATCAAATTGAATTAGCTTATTATTCAATAAGATTGTTTATGAAACTGAGCAATTATGGTAAGTTGGTTCATCCCTATTCTTCTCAGTTCTACATATATAACACTGATTGAGTTAAAACTCCAATTTACATATTACAATTAGTGGTTGACTAAACTGTCATATTTTCAATTTTGAGGTAACAGTACTTAAGAGAAATGAAAATTCATCCAAGAGATGAGCCTAGAAAAGCCTTACTTTTTAATATATTTATATGCAGAAAAAGTACATATAATTGTACTCTTCTCAGGAGTAGCTGAGTTGTTGAAGTAATGACAAGAATGCTTGTGCTTTACCCATGCTGGATTTGGAAGGGTTTGAAGTACACCACTGGTGGATACTTGTAATCAGCAAATCTTATACAACAAAATACAAATTAGCTATCTATATTTTAATCTTGATAGTTGCTCTTACCTCTAAAACAATAATACTCCTCCCAAAATGAAAAATATTGTAGTTCTGATTATAATATTAATACATCTGATACAATAGTATCCTTTGGAATACATCTGTAACAATTTTCTGAACAAGTTTCTCCTTGTTTAGAGTTACAACATTTTTTTCCAGCTTTTAATATATTTTTATAAACAAACAATTACCTATGTTTTGCTATTAAAAACATTGCCCACAAGATATAATAAATAATTTAGCTTAAATTGGAAATATTTTATGTTCTAGGCACAATGGCACATACTGGGGACTTAGGAATAAGGCATAGTCTCTGTACTCAGTAAGGGAGTCAGAGATATAAGTAAACATCAACAGTTCAGCATGATAAATGCAAAGTAAGAAAAGCATACAGATATTGAACAGAAAGTGAGTGATTATTGCAACTTAAGGGAGTCAGGGAAGACTTCTCAAAGAAAGTGATATGTGATTTGGGACTTAAGAATGAATAAAATATTCATCAGGTGGATAAAACGGCATTTTCAATAATGAAACTTAGATGTCCAAAGAAATAAAAATAGGAATTTATTATTCTTTTATAAACAAAATTCAACCACTTTTCATAACAGAATCCATGCTAATATCACTAGTGAGATATTCACATCCTCATTCAGGTTTATTTTACCACTATTCAAAGCTCCCATATCAGCTGTGTTTTATGGTACTTCTTAAGTATTTCATTAAGCACTCAGATTCTCCTTCTGGTTACATAGTAGAATTGTATTTTCCCTCCTAATTTAATGGTAGTTCTGAAGAAGTGACTTTATTTGATCAATGAAATAAGGGTGGAAGTAGTGTCTGCTATATCTAGGTAAATGGTTTAAGATCTGTTGTATTATTTGACACATTTTATTCCATCTGTCATGGTGACCATGAATACTCACATTGAGAATGAGCCTTTATGAGCCTGCATTCCTGAGTGACAATAAGCAGATTCCAACCTGCTCCTTGATGGACATTTAATGTGAAGAAATAATAAATATTTAGTCTCATGTATCAGTAAGATATTGATTTGTTTACTACCATAGCATAGCCTAGCTCATCCTGACTGCTGATGGTTTTAAACATTTGGATATTAATCCTTTGGTACCAAAAGGGAGTGGTTAAATGAAAGAGATGTTGCCTCTATACACAAAATGTATATTATTGTATAGTATATCTAAGTATTATAGTGATTTTCCTCAGAACCGGCACTGCACAGCTTATACACTGGACATACATAGCTATAATTATTTCCCCCAGCTTTAAAGTGCTCTCCTAACACTCTCAACTTTGTTTTCATAGCATGTATCAATTTACAATTGTGAAATTACTGCTGTGATTATTTCATTACTGTTGCTGCCTCCATATATTGTGATTTCCAAGTAGAGAGTTTCATCTCCATATACCCCAGTGAATAGCAAAGACACTGAATCAGAGTGAATATTTAATAAGTAAGTGAAGATTAAAAAATAAGTGAACGGATATGTATGGTAAATTGAGAGCACTAAATGCATATTTATTAATTTGACTACTCCTTAAAGACTTAGATAAGGAGAGAAGATAACTTGTACAAGTTGTTGTAAGTACGTTTTACTAATCAGGATTTAAAATAATAAACAAAATCTAAAATTATTGATATAAGAGTTAAGGGATTATTTGCAATAACTTAATGCCTTTGGGGTTTTTTCTTTTTTCTTTTTTTTTTTTTTTTTTTGGCATTTTATAGCTTAAAAAAATGAAATATAAACAGATTTGTGATTTACCAGTAGTGACACAGTGGGTCAATGGCATTGCTTTCAATTTCATGATAATAATGATGCTTTTCCTTCTTAGAATGATGTTTCCACAAATTAATAAAGACTCAAAACTAATAACTGCCATTTGACAGCTGCATCATCTTGAACAAATATTTCAACCTTTGAGACTTCAGTGTTCTCATCTCTAAAACATGAATATCGATATTATCTACCACAATGGTTTGTTATGAGGACTAAAAAGTTAATGCATTCTTAATACATAAGAAGAATTTCTGCATACTATATATGTATGTATATATATGTACAGATATATACATAAACAATTTACACACATACACTTGGTATGACAATGGTGACGATGATGGTGATAAGCATATGTCACAAATTGTGGAATCTTTAAAAGTTTCAGAACTTTAATTTTTCTTAACATATATTTTAAGTCTTTGAAAACAGCCATGAAATTAGATAAAATTTCTAACTCTAAGGAATTTTATGATATAGGGTGAGAAAATTACAAGCGTGTTTAAAAGGAAAGTAAGACTATATGAAGATCAACAATTTGTCAAAATAGTAAGCCAGATAACTGCTAAGTTTAGAAAGAAAGTAGATTAATAAAATTTAAATGCTAAAAAACAAATATTAGGCTTCAAAACCAATGTAATTAAAAAATGTAATTAAAACTTTTTAGAACAGGTTAACTACAATATCCGGTTGTACAGAGATCAACTGTTTAACTATTTTGTTTGTGATGTGGACTTCAATCTCAAGGTTTCCAAGGGGCTTGCCTAAGTTTGCATAGTGTCTCAGCGGTGATAATGATTCTGAATCTGCACTCCCCAATTCTTGGTCTAATTACAAGATATTTATATTAGTATGTATTTTACAGTATTTGTAATACAGGCTTATTAATTCAGACTTCCACGAGAAAATGAATGTGTGGTATTCTTGCAGGTGATCATCTACCCCCACTAGGTGAGAGTATGCTAGATTTTTCCCATTTATTTTAGAGTCCATTTTATTCCATACTTTTGCCTTTCTCAGAGTAGTGCTCATGCCACAGTCAATCTAAGATATAATGAAAATCTATCATAAGATTCTAAAAAACTTTAAGGTTACTGTTAGAAAGGTTGCAGATAACTTGAAAAAATGTAGATACTAAAGATGGTTTATGCTCCAGTGAGATAAATTATTGCATCCATGCAGATGAGTGAATATGCATGTTAATATCTAACCCACCTAGGCAGAACAAAATTGGTTGAAGTAGAATCCTGTAAAGGAAACCACTTTCTGCTAATTTTATATGAAAATGAAAATTGAGAATCTTTTAAGTCAGGACTTTATCAAAGTTTGTAAAGGAATTGTTGAGAATTATTAAATATATATTCTTCAATAAAAGCATTATGTATAATATATATGTATATGTACACACATGCACACACAAATATATACTTCTATGTATCTATGCATATGTGCCACATATATATGCTATGCAACTTTCTATTTTTGTGTGCAAGTATGTGCATATATGTGTATGTATATCCTATTGTAGTTAATTTTGGCATACTATATAAAACTATAGTGTTGAAAATGTGAAAACATAGAATTCTAATGTGTAAATGTAATATTCCTTATAAAGAAGGCACTGGTAAAACAAAGAAAGTTTACAAAAATAAACCTTAACTTTGTCTTAAAGTATAGTCTCTGTTCTTAGTACTTTCTGTTTCCTTGTAATCCTTTATGATTATTCTTGCAAGACTGCTTTTTACCATAGGATTCTTAGAAATCATAATCCTTGTGTGAGGAAAATTATTTCTTTTGCAGAAAATTTTAAGCCTTTGTACATGACCTTAACTTTCACTTGAAGCAGACGTTTGTCAACATTTTGACTGAAGAATCTTTATGTCTCTCTAAAAGTATTTCACAAGGAGTCCTGAATCCAATTACTGTTATATAGAAAGAGCAATTCTACTTGCATTCTAGTTCTGAAGAGTCCCTAGTGTCTCAGAAATTTAAGACAATATATGGCAAATGTTCTTATAACTAGACCCTTGTGATAACCACAGATTAGAGGTGGGATGTCAGCATTCATTTTTCAAACCTGAAAGTATTGAACCAAGCAATGTTATCTTTGTGTAATTTGATATTGTCTCTTTCCCAGTTAACTTTTGGAGGGAAATGTTCAATGCTTGAGAAAACATAAAATCTGTTTTCAATTTAAAAGTTTCTAATTATCAGAATTTTGATTTAAAAATATATTCACTATGGTTTGATTTACAAACCTTGATTGGAATATTTACAGGTAACAGCATTTTTAACATCTGTATCTTTAAACACAGCATTTTAGTTTTCCAAAATAACATTTAATAAAATAAAAGTTAGAATGCTCATTACATGTTTTAAAATTGGCATAATTCAAGATTAATGCATCCAAAGGAATGAAAATAAATTTAGGGTAATGCATTTTAGAGATTATAAATCTATAATGAATGCAGTTGCCTTTACTCTATAATACTGTTCTTTAATTTTTCATCATCATCAATAGTATTTTATTGAAAGTCCCTTTGTAAATAATCTATATACCTTATTGTAGTTATGAGGCTTTTTAATAAGTTATGTTCACATATTTTTTGCCTTTTAGGTGCATTCTTTTCCTTTACCTCTAGCAGCAGTGGCATCATCATCACATAATGAGTGCTTGGATAATATTCATTTTCCTCTGTCTCTGTTTCCTTGTTTTCCTGTCCTATTTTTTGTATGCTAATAACAGAATCTGCTGAAATAATGAGGTGACAGCTCCTTTGAAAAGTGTATATGTATATATAAAGCATTGTTACCTTATTCCATTTTGTGCTGCTATAACAAAATATCAAAAGCTGGGAAATTCATAAAGAACAGAAATGTATTCTCTCACAGTCCTGGAAGCTTAGAGTTCCAAGATAAAGGCTATTGAACATTTGTTGTCTGGTGAGGGCTGTTCACTGATTCCAAGATGTTTTATTCGTCCATTTTCATGCTACTGATAAAGACCTTATTGAGACTGGGCAATTTATAAAAGAAAGAGGTTTAATGGACTTACAGTTCCACGTGGCTGGGGGGACCTCACAATCATGGCAGAAGACAATGAGGAACAAGTCTATAGAAAGTTTCTATTGACGTGAACCCCATTAAATAATTTTAATGGCACAAAGCTGCCACTCACTCCTTTTGGGATGTTCTGTTTTCTTGTGGAGTTTCAAGAGTCATAGGCAAATTCTTCTTAGGTCTAAAGCTCTGTTTTCCTGTTTTGCATGACCTGACATTTTTGGCCGTGGAGGTACCAGAGATTACCTCATACTGTGAGAGGATTTGACCTTGGTATGTGTAATGGCAGACAAGAGCTACAAACTAGGGGTGACTGAGCACAGTTTACAAGAAGAAGTCTTAGCTGTTTAGTAGTCGTCGTCGTCGTCGTCATCCTCTCCTAGGAAGTTGTTTAAGGATCCTAATTCTAATTCAGAGATGCATTCTAAGGGGTATTCAGTATTGCTTTTTCTCCCAAAATTAATCTCAATTTGGGTTGTCTGTGAACATTTGCATTTCGAACTGAATGAACTATTGTTTTCATAGGTAAAATACTGAGTTTTCTCAGCTCCAGAGAGAAAGGACATTTGTTCCTCCCAGCTGAAAGGTGCCTCTGGGTGACTGGGGGCCTCATGGGAGTGTCTGCAAGGTTGATCCCCCAAAACGAGTATGGCCGCACAGGGAAATTTCCAACAAAAATTAATTTTTTAAAAAAGACTCATCCAGGAAATGCATATAAGGGCTGATCACCCAGCGTTTTGAGCTCTCTCAGAGGTTATAGACCTTTGAAGAGATAAACTGATACACATAAGAGGACGGATACAACACAGTGGTGACACACTGTGGAGTCATGCCCACAAGCAGCGCACATCAATCCACCACACAAAAACCCTAGGCAACAGCTCAGTTTCTCCTTTAAAAAAAAAAAAAAAAAAAAAAAAAAAAAAAAAAAAAAAAAAAAAAAAAAAAAGTGGGAAACAAGTAATTTAGGTATGAGGAGAAAACAATGAGAATTACCTTTATCAAGCACCTGTTAGATTTTATGACACCTCTACTCACCAGAGTTTATATAAAATGGAAGTAATGTGGTCTTTGTGCACATTTACATTAAGGAAAAAGAGTCCTAAGGTCAACCTGCAAACTATAGAGTTCTAAGTTTTCTTTTTTTCTCTTGTTCTTTTTCTTGTTCCTTTTCCTGTCTCCTTTAAAGCTGCCTTTATTTTCTATTAACGAAAAAACCACTGTTTGGATCCAAAGGTCTTTGCAAACCAGTGAATTTGTATATATCTCATGGTTAAGGTTCTGAAATAAAAGCTATAGGATCTTTGTGTGTGTGTGTGTGTGTGTTTGTGTGTGCATTTAAAAGGCCAAGGCCTTTATAATTTCTATAATGTAATGTTTAATTGGTAATTAAGTCCATTTTAATTCCTTTCTAGCACACTAGGCATTTATTTTTTTTCTCTGTACCTTATGATGTAGATTTTGCTATTTGATTTTCACCTGAGTTGTTTCCTTTAATATGCAAATTTAAGGCTATTTAGCTGACAATTGCGTAGGGTAGCAAAACAGGTTATCAAAAAATTTAAAGTGTAAGGTAGAAAAAAATGGTTTTTATGAATCTATAAGATGTATTTTTATCATCATACCTAATATGTCTATCTATGTATGTGTTGTGTACAGAATGCTTCACTACTGAAAATATATAAAAGAGCTCCAATTAATTGGCTTAAGAAAATAAAAGTACTGGAGTCAAATACGTCATCAGAAAGAAAGAAGACTAGTCAAATGCTCTTTCAAGTTTATGTAAATTAAGTAAAATCTTTAATAAATAAGCTACCTTTAAAATTACTGGTCAACTAATTTTAGAAATGTCTTAAAACTGCCAGCATTCATTTTAGTTTCCATTTATTAATCAAGCAGTTTCATACTTGTCCCTGCCAAATACTACAAGGTATATGCCAAATGTGGCATAGGGGTTACAAAACCATAAGCCCAGCCCAAAACAGAATGATCTTTGCTTATGTAATCTTTAATAAATAAGACATTGATATTGGTTTAATAAAAATGCTACATCTTTAAATTAGTAAGGTTACCATAACTTCCAATCTTGTAGCTTTAGATAGTCTAGTCCATAGGCTATAAGATTTGTTTTGGAAAGGGACTCTTATCATCTTTGATTTAAAGGTAAACTCTAAACTAAGTTCCTCCCAGTTAGTTCAGAATATGCCCAGGACTGAACAAGGACAGCTTGGAGGTTAGAAGAGAGATGAAATCATTTAGGTCAGATCTTTTTCACTGTCTGTTATAATTTTGCCATGATGGTTCCATAACTTTAAATGACAACTGTATTAGTCTGTTTTCATGCTGCTGATAAAGACATACCCAAGAGTGGGCAATTTACAAAAGAAAAGAGGTTTAATTGGACTTATAGTTCCATGTGGCTGGGGAAGCCTCACAATCATGGTGGAAGGCAAGGAGGAGCAAGTCATGTCTTACATGGATGGCAGCAGGCAAAGAGAGAGCCTGTGCAGAAACGCCCCCACCCTTATAATAACCATCAGATCTCATGAGACTTACTGTCACAAGAACAGCACAGAAAGGTCCACCCCCACGATTCCATGATTCAATTACCTTCCACTGGGTCCCTCCCACAACATATGAGAATTTAAGACGAGTATGGATGAGGACACAGCCAAACTACATCATTCCACCCCTGGCCTCTCCCAAATCTCATGTCCTCACATTTAAAAACCAATCATGCCTTCCAACCAGTCACCCAAAGTCTTAACTCATTTCAGCATTAACTCAAAATTCCACAGTCCCAAGTCTCATCTGAGACAAGGCCAGTCCTTCTGCCTATGAACCTGTAAAATCAAAAGCAAGATAGTTACTTCCTAAATACAATGGGGATACAGGCATTAGGCAAATACAGCCATTCCAAATGGGAGAAATTGTAAAAAACAAAGGAGCTACAGGCCCCACGCAAGTCTGAAATCCAACAGGTCAGTCAAACCTTTAAGCTCCAAAATAATCTCCTTGGACTCCTTGTCTGACATGCAGGTCGTTCTGATGCAAAAGGTTGGGTTCCTATGGTCTTGGGCAGCTCTGCCCCTCTGGCTTTGCAGGGTACAGCCTCCTTCCCAGCTGCTTTCATGGGCTTGTTTGTGTGTCTGTGGCTTTTCCAGGAACAGGGTGCAAGCTGTTGGTGGATCTATCATTCTGGGGTCTGGAGACCAGTGGCCCTCTTCTCATATCTCCACTAGGTGATACCCCAGTACGGACTCTGTGTGAGGGCTTTCACCTCACATTTCCCTTCTGCATGCCCTAGCAGAGGTTTTCCATGAATTCCCCACTGGTA
Organism: Rhinopithecus bieti; assembly: GCF_001698545.2. Classification (NCBI taxonomy): domain Eukaryota; kingdom Metazoa; phylum Chordata; class Mammalia; order Primates; family Cercopithecidae; genus Rhinopithecus; species Rhinopithecus bieti. The sequence goes on from NW_016806626.1 coordinate 690,256, forward strand.
GAGCAAACTTCTGCCTGGGCATCCAGTCATTTCCATACATCTTCTGAAATCTTGGCAAAGGCTCCCAAACCATGATTCTAGACTTCTGTGCACTCATAGGCTCAACAACACGTGGAGGCTGCCAAGGCTTGAAGCTTGCACTGTCTCAAGCTACAGACCAAAATCTACATTGGCCTCCTTTAACAAGGCTAGGGTGGCTGGGATGCAGGTTCTAAGTCCCTAGACTGCACATAGCACAGGGACCTGCACCCAGCTGAGGAAACCACTTTTTTCTTCTAGGCCTCTGGGTCTGTGATGAGAGGGGCTGCCATAAAGACCTGTGACATGCCCTGGAGACACTTTCCCCATTGTCTTGGGAATTAACATTTGGCTCCCCATTACTTGTGCAAATTTAGGCAGTTGGCTTGAATTTCTCCTCAGAAAAATGGGATTTTCTTTTCTGTCACATTGTCAGGCTGTAAATTTTCCAAACGTGTATGCTCTGTTTCCCTTTTAAAACTGAATGCCTTTAACAGTGCCCAAGTTACCTCCTGAATGCTTTGCTGCTTAGAAATTTATTCTGCCAGACACCCTAAGTCATCTCTCTCAAGTTCAAATTGGCACAAATTTCTAGGGCAGGGGCAAAATGCCACCAGTCTCATCACTGAAACGTGAGAAGGCTCACCTTACTCCAGTTCCCAACAAGTTCATCATTTCCATCTGAGACCACTTCTGACTAGATTTCATTGTCCATATCATTATCAGAATTTTGGTCAAAGTCATTCAGCAAATCTCTAGGGAGTTCCAGATTCTCCCACATTTGAGGGGTTCTTGTGAGCCTTCAAAATTGTTCCAACCTTTGCCTGTTACCCAGTTACAAAGTAGCTTCCACATTTTCATGTATCTTTTCAGCAGCCTTCCATTCCACTGGTGTCAATTAACTGTATTAGTCTGTTTTCACACTGCTGATAAAGACATACCCAAGACTGGGCACTTTACAAAAGAATGAGGTTTAATTGTAGTTACAGTTCCACGTGGCTGGGGAAGCATCACAATCATGGCAGAAGGCAAGGAGGGGCAAGTTACATCTTACATGGATGGCAGCAGGCAATTAAGAGAGCTTGTGCAAGAAAATTTCCCCTTGTAACAATCATCAGCTCTCATGAGATTTACTCATTATCATGAGAAACACATGGAAAAGACCCACCCACATGTTTCAATTACCTTCTTGGTCCCTCCCAGAACAAGTGGGAATTCAAGATGAAATCTGGATAGGGACACAGACAAATCATATCAATGTCTCTTGCAGTTTTCATAAATCATCGACATAAACAATTAAATAAAATAATTAGGTAAACATAATGGGATTAATATATATAGACAATCATCATAATTTAGAATATATGGTTATATTAAATAATAAATATTTCCTTATTAGTTTTTTCCAATAAGAAGATATTTACAGGAAAACATCTTTTCTATTAAAAAATGCAGTGTCCTTTTTAAAAAGGTGAATAATTTCTGTCTAATTTAAAGCTTATATAAAGGTTATGCATAAAACAAGGTAAAAAGAACCAGGAAATAAGAGAGATGTAAAGACAGTTATAAAAATAAAGAGGTTCCTTTATTTGGTAAGAAAGTTTAAAGATAACTA